>NW_016157960.1:29853-75018 GCF_001687245.7 Rhagoletis zephyria
TAACTTTCTAAAAAGATCTATGGAATTTTCTAAACATTTGGCATTGCATTATAATAATATAAATGTTTTATCGGAAGAATATTTAACTTTCCAAAAATATCTATGGAATTTTATAAACATTTGGCATTGCATATGCCTCGTATGAAATACTTTTGTAATATTAGCAGCAGTCAAATCTTATTAAAGTATGCCCCACCCCAACAGCTTATCCCATATTGCAACTTAGTATGAATAAGTTAGTGGTGCACTATTTTTAGAATCTTACTTGAGCACAACTTTTTAAGACGGTAGAAGGAACGTATGGTTGACAATAAATACTGTTTAATGGCGGAAATATGCGGAGACCAACTTAAATTTTTGTCTACTTTAACCCCTAAATATTTAAAGTCGGTAGCAACTTCTATCTTGAAACATTTCTTATCACGAGCGATTTTTCGGTCAAAGTTGAATCCATTTTTTTGCTCACAGCATGTATTGTCACATAAGATTTGTCGCATACAACTATATTTAATACAGCCATGCACGGCGAACATTTTGACAAGCACGTTCACAACTCGCCNTTTATGAATTTGCATATGATAGATACGATAAACGCTTGCAAGCATATCGTGTGAAATCAGTTCTCGTATTATCGTTTTTATACGGCCATATTTTAAAAAATTGCTAGATAATAAAAGTTATTTATAATTGCGTAAGCTGTCCACAGAATTCCATTTGAATTGGGACCAGCGTGCGTCGGTCGCCAGCTGTTGCAAATAAATAAAAGTATATGAAATGTTTTTTCCTTTCAATCAAATGAGGGCAAGAAATATAATTTTTCAGGCAATTATTGATATGATTTGATAATTTATCTGTCGTTAATATGTTAATTTAGTGGCCAAAGTAGTCTCTGCCAAGCTTCATTATAGAACGCATATTTTTAACGTGCGTTCTGTCAAACCAACGCCAACTACAAAGTCAACCCGAATGCTCTATGTGGACCAGCCTTAATTATCAACACCCTTAATCAACAGCCTTAATTATTTAACACCCCAAATAGTAGTTTGTATTTTCTACATACATACATATGTATGGGAACTAAACCATAAATATTCATTTGAAAATGCTAATGTCCTACTCATTTATGAAATGAAAGACAAAATAATTATTTTTATAAATATTATATTCTCATTTATACATATGTAACATAGTTACTTAGCCGCATTACTTAGTAATTACTTGTATGTAAGAATACAAAGACAAATTATTTATCAGAAGCATTGCCCCTTACACAATGAAAAAAGGTAATATCAGCTCTGTGGTGTAGTGGTAAGCAGTGCGTGCTTTCACTCCGCAACGCATGGGTTCAAGCCCTGGTCAAAGCATCATCGCAAAAAAATATAGAAAAAAGGTTTTTCTTAACAGCGGTCGTCCCTCGGCAGGCAATGGCAAACCTCCGAGTGTATTTCTGCCATGAAAAACAGCTTCTCATAAAAATACAATCGCCGTTCGGAGTCAGCGTTAAACTGTAGATGCCTCCATTTTGTGTGACAACATCTAGGCGCACGCCACAAATTGGAGAAGTTCGGCCAAACACTAACATATGTGTAAGCGCCAATCTCTCACAAAAGCAAAATCGCAACAGCGAAAAAAGTGTTTGAAAACCCCGCATAAATTCAAATCTGCATAAAAAAGAACCGCATAAAAAGAGACCTAAGTTTATAAGTTCAAATTTTATAAGAAATTATTGAACATTAAAAAAATTATACCTATGTACATAGGTATGTATGCACATTAAAGTGGTCCAAAAATGTATGTAAACAAATAAGGTCGCATTTTTAAAGCCGCCAGCCCCTAGGATTGTTCTATACAAAAAGAAAAAAACCAACCGATTTTTTTATTTTGAAAAAAAAGAAAAAATTAGCGAACAATTAGCTCAAAGCGCTCAAAGTTTTCAATGTATTTTATATGGGAAAAACAACTTTTCGTAGAAATAGTGTAGAATTCTTGAAAATCAATATTTTTCGATCGGAAAAGTTTGCTTATCTTCAGGAGATTCCCGGTAATAATACCCAATTGTTCCTTTAACAATTTTTTCATGGTAACTATATTTTATATGCCCTAGAAAATGCAATGGGGGGACTAATAAAAAATCTTGAATCATAAAAAATGGTTAAATAAACAATTGGATATTAATATTTGAAGTCTCCTGAAGAGAACCACGGTTTTACGAATGAAAAATATTGATTTTCAAGAGTTTTATGCCATTTTTACGAAAATTTGTTTTTTTCCCATATAAAATACATGGAGCGCTGCGAGCACTCCCTAAATATTTTTTGATTTCAAAATGAAAAAAATAGGGGTATATTTATTTTCTGTTCAGAACAATCCTAGGGGGTGGCGGCATTAAAATTCCGACTTTATTATTTTGGACCACTCTAATGCACATATGTGCCTACGTAGTACACAAAACTGGTCAAAATAGCACGCATCTATTCTTCTGTGCATGAGAATATATACATAAATAAATACATACATATTTGTATATTTGTATGTATATACATATCTGCATGTGTGCGTACAATCCTTTACTCGAAATTCTTAGTTAATGCAATTTTTATCCCATACATTTTTGCTGACCAAACAACCCGTTTGCCTGTCTAATCTACTTGCCTCATTTGCCTCGCTCGTTTGCTCTCCTCATTTGCGTCGCTCGTCTGCTGCTGCAAATGAGTGCCTCGCTCGTTTACTCGCCTCGCTCGTCTACTGCTGCAAATGAGTGCCTCGCCCGCAACGACGCCCTGCAAGGGCAGAGCTAATGAGGCAATCGTTTGCTTGCCGCTCTACTCTTGCGCTGCCCTCGTTTGCTTACAGTAGCTACACACGACGAGCATATCCGCGCACATGCGCGGCTTGCGGGTCATGCTCGTCGTTTGTAGCGTGGTTTGCGAGCATCGCATTGGAAACAAAAACAACAACCTCACTTTGTGTTGATGCTTGCAGTGTGCACATCGCGGATAAATGCATCCAAGCCATGTGCGTTAATTGAATTTTTGATAAATGAGGCTAAATTACTATATGTATATGTATGTACATACATATAAGTAAAATATAAATAAATTTAAGTAACACATACATAAAAAACCCTAAGTCATAAGTATTTCAATTGCATCATCCGCGTCCTTCCTTTTCATGTTTACGCTTTGAGTACAAAATCACTTATGAGCCGCTCGCCGTCTGTAGCAAACGACAGCGAGCATGTTGGCGCACATGTGCGCGGATATGCTCGTCGTGTGTAGCTACTGTTACTCGCTCGCTGGCTGCTCAGCACGTGCGCTCGTACTTAACGAGTGCTCGTTTCCAAACAGCCTCGCCTGTTGCGCAAGCTCAGAGCAAACTAACGAGCGAGCGAGGGGCTAAAATGAGGCAAATCCGAACCCTGGAAATTCCACAACATTTCCCCAGCAAAGTAGTATTCTGTTCACGCTGTGAAAAAGCTTGCAACATTTTTGCAACATGAAGCTAGCAACACAATTTTCACGACATTTTTAAATACACATGTACAATTTAAATTGCATAAAAGCTGACAGTTTATAGAATTAAGTAGCGGCGAAAGCAAAGGGGGCTTAAGTGGTTAAACCTTACCCAAGCCGATCGTAAAATTTGCGACGCAATTTCAGCTTATGCCTGTGGGTCTTGGCAATATTGTAGTCCCTCAAGGTTTAGCTTAAAATCGTGGTAGGGATACACCCTGTGATCATGTTACTTTCCAGAAGGTGTCACGCCCATTTTTCTGTACATATCTCCACTGGAAAAATACCTCATCTCAGTATTCTAGGTAAATGCTTCCAGAGGTATCNGGGTCTTGGCAATATTGTAGTCCCTCAAGGTTTAGCTTAAAATCGTGGTAGGGATACACCCTGTGATCATGTTACTTTCCAGAAGGTGTCACGCCCATTTTTCTGTACATATCTCCACTGGAAAAATACCTCATCTCAGTATTCTAGGTAAATGCTTCCAGAGGTATCTATGCGTCACCAGAATTTAAGTTTATATGGCTTATACCGCTAGCTCTTTTCAATGGCTACGAGATCGTTTTCATATACCCCGATTTTTCATAGGTTTGGGATTGATTTCATTTACCTCTGTTCCAAGTTCTACGGTGGCATTCCGCATTTTCCAATAAACCCACGTTTTTCCATGAGCTTGAGATTGACTTGATATACATATATCCATACCAAGTTCCAGGACTCTACCACAAATACTTGCAGAGATATGCACTATGAAAAAATCGCTTTGTGTGGGAGGTTCCACACCCCCTTTAGATATCGGTTTTGTTTTAGCCTATAACCATTCTTGGAAAATTTGTGTCCGAAATTTCAAAGAAATCGGTACAGCCGGTATGGGCATTGTGACTCCTCAAGCGAAATGAACTAATGATTGCAAAAAATGAAATCAAACATAGTAGTTGACCAAAAAGGAATATAAGACTTCATTCTCTCAACTTCTCAGAATGTAGAAAAGCTAAGAAATATATAATAAGATAGTATATATTAAAACAGCCTCCAAAACATTTACTAAAGACGCCACTGAACTACACAAATCAGTTTGATCGAAAATTTGTTTTCATCTATTTATTTTATACTTCGCTTCTGGGTGTGTCAAAATTTCATGTGAAAACAATATGTGTTGCTGGAAAAATTTCACGGCCCATGGGTCCCAAAGTATATTCCATTTGCTGTTAAATGGATAAAGACAATATGTATTAATAACACATCGAAATGCGTAATTTCAGTGTCAGAATCATATCAGAATCATCGTATCCGATATAGAAAACTACATTGTGAAATAATCAGATGACATGAGGACACTAAAAAAATTTTAACATATGTTCACTAAAATTGTACTAGCACTTAAATAATGATTTGGCAAGTTGTTATCGAATTTAATGTAAAATTTAAACGTTTTTAAGATAACACATTAATTATTTTTAAAAGGTGAATATTAATACAACTATTTCATTTATAATCCCAAATTTAGGATATAAAATCTCTACCTACCTTATTTTTACCTTCCTTTTATTAACTCAGGATTTAACTTTGTAATATTGATGCGCCTAAAAGATGCAGCGATTTCTATTCTCAAGTTACATACATAGCTGATGACAGTACGAATGGTAATTATAATAGGGAGGCATTAGTTTTTTAAACTATAATTTTATTTGTATCATGCTTGTTATAAGAAAATAAAGAATTAAACAAACAAACAAACATACTTCATTTTATAACCCAGTAGATAATTGCAGGAGTTAAAAGCCGCACCGAAACGCCTTCCTGAGAGTCAAGAGACCTTCCACTCTACATCCCTTTCTCCTTTCTTTTTTGTATGGACTGGCATCAATTGAAGGGCTTCTTCTTTCGCTTCCCATATAAGGTCTTCTAGAAGGCACCCTGAAATTGTGCATATGGCAACTGTGCAAGTTATCATGTTATACCTGGTAACCGAATGTAACGTTGCAACAACACAGCTCAGCAAGTGTCATCACCACGCAACCTTTCGACAACGGCGCTTTAAGCGCAGGTTCGTCGTGGAATGTAACAGGAGCTAAGTCTAGTATGATCACCACCTAGCAACAGCAACACCTCGCGCATATAACTTCTAAGCTGCCCAACAACGGCACGGTCCGGCGCTTAAGAACACTTTGCAGGCAATTAACATTGAACATGTGTTTCCCTAGCAGCATAACAACAGTCCAACACTGCGCACGAGATCATCGCTTACATAGTAACAGCCTCACCGTGAGCGTGGGTTTGCCATGCCACCCAACAACAGCACGACCAGGCGCACGGGATCACTGCTGGCCCAGCAACAGTCCAACACAGCGCACGAGATCATCGCTTGCCTAGCAACAGCTTCACCGTGTGCATGGGTTTGCCAAGCCACCCAACAACAGCTTCACCATGCGCTTGGGTTAGCTATTTAACCTAACGACAGTCCAATAAAGCGCATAAGATCACTGCTTGCAATAATAACAGCACCTGAACATCATTAGAAGAAAGGGTATTTAAGGCTGCATCGTTAGTAAGTTAGATCGGTGATGTAGACCAGAAGTTGCAAGTGGTCGACTTAATAAAATAAAGTGTATTAAAATAAACGTAAAGTGTTTTTTTTTTATCAAGCAACACGACTCGCTTAACTGGCGCCCAACTTACGGGAACGAATAAACAAACAAAATCTTTTAAAACGATATAAAATCGTGCCTGAAAATATATAGTGATCTTAAACCAAAAAATCTTTATAACAAGGATTATATTATCCTTAAAAAAGAAAAAAAAGCTAAAGAACAAATGCGTTTGAAATTTGTGCCCACTATAAACCGCTTAAGTAAATTTTGCGGTAGAAATGAACTGAATTAATAATTTTTGGGATTTTTTTCCGATGTTGGGCATTTTTTTCCATATAAACAAATTGTCGAATATACTTTGTATGGAAGAAAATGCGTGACACCGCCAACAAAAAATTTATAAAAAAATCAAGGGTATCTAACGACACTTGAAACTTGCATTTTATCCTACTATAATTTATTGGGCTATAAAACCGCGTAGGCTAAGATTTTTCAAAAATATTCTAAGTAAAAAATTTAAAATTTTAGTGAATATTTTTTGCATTTTCATAATTTTTTATGAATTTTGAAATGCGCAATTGTATGCAGTTAATTACACCGAGCGACAAAAACAAAAAATTTTAAAAGACAGGAACCAATCAGTATACTCATGAACAGGGAGCGGGTTTTTAGCAGGGTTCGTATTTGCACACACATGCGCAGCACATCCTACCATTTTACGCTCACGCACGTGTGCTGTGCATATAAAAATTTAAAAACTTGCTCACATCACATGTGTGTGCTGTTTGGTAAAAAGCACGGGCACATGTGTGTACTTTATTTTTATTAATATAAAGCACACGCACATGTGTTGCTTTGCGTAGAGAAACTTATACACTTCGATTTCTATCTCAAATCTTAAAATAATTTTTTAATATGTTTTCTGTCATATAAAAAACAAACAACACCTCACTTGTTATTGAATTGTCTTTCAAAAAATAACGTTTAATAAACAAATTCTTTTAAAAATATATTATGTGCATGTGCATGGGCTGAAATTTGTACAAAATCGGCTCACACACATGTGCATGTGCTTAATAACAAACAGCACACACTTTTCTGTGAGCAGTTTGTTTTCCACTTAAGTTCTGAACACATTGAAAACGACGAGCTACAGACCACAGCTTCCAATTTGTTATCTTCATTATCTAAACGCTTTGTCGATGGCGACATGATTTCTTTGAACACGGCAGCGACATCATGAATTTGTATGAGTTTGACATAAAAGAAGAGGAAGAACCTTATCTGTCGCCAGAAAAATAGAAATAGATCTAATCTGGCCACAACCACAGCCGTCGCGTAGCCCGGTCGTCGCCAAAATAATTATCTACATAAGAGTACGTGTTAAAATAATTTGACAGCTGTGGTTTGTAGCTCGTCGTTTTCATTGTGTTCGGGCTATTATGCACACACATGTGTATGAGCAGTGAGTACAAGTTGAATGTGTTTCTGGCGTGTGTGTGAGCAGAGCATGTGTGTGCAAATACGAACCCTGGTTTTTAGGACTTAAAAATTCAAAAAAAGATAAACAAAATAACGAAATAGGCTAGAAAAGGCAAAATAAAACAGCGAAATAGGCAGGAAAAGACACTAGAAATCGTAAAAGATGCAAAAGAAGATACATTTATTTTAAAAATGTTTTTTTTTTTACAAGTAACAAGTAATGTTTAAGCAAAAAACATAACCTCATATAAAAATTTAAGATTATTGTTAATTTCTTCATGATCGAATGATCGGATTTAAACCAAATTAGAATGGGAGCGTGAAATAACACCTTTGCTTTAAAAAATTATAGAATTATAGAAATCGGCTAACGTGGTCCCAAGTTATACCATAACATACATAAAAAAAATATATATTGCGACGAGTTGATAACCTTCTCCTTTTTTTTAAGTCGCGTAAAAAGAGAAAANAGCTGTGAAATAACACCTTTGCTTTAAAAAATTATAGAATTATAGAAATCGGCTAACGTGGTCCCAAGTTATACCATAACATACATAAAAAAAATATATATTGCGACGAGTTGATAACCTTCTCCTTTTTTTTAAGTCGCGTAAAAAGAGAAAAACTATGAACTAGTTGCATTATATGAAAAATTTGTACTTTGAATCTTTGACTATTTTCTCCTTTCGAGTTTTTAGCTCACAAAACTTTAATCTCTATAGTTGTAGTAGCACTGAGTCACAACATGCATTTTTATTCGATTTTCGCGAAGAAAAGCCTTGAATGTACTGAACGTGCGCTCGACGTGAGTCGATACAAGTGGCGCTCAATTTAAATATNCATATAAAAATTTAAGATTATTGTTAATTTCTTCATGATCGAATGATCGGATTTAAACCAAATTAGAATGGGAGCGTGAAATAACACCTTTGCTTTAAAAAATTATAGAATTATAGAAATCGGCTAACGTGGTCCCAAGTTATACCATAACATACATAAAAAAAATATATATTGCGACGAGTTGATAACCTTCTCCTTTTTTTTAAGTCGCGTAAAAAGAGAAAAACTATGAACTAGTTGCATTATATGAAAAATTTGTACTTTGAATCTTTGACTATTTTCTCCTTTCGAGTTTTTAGCTCACAAAACTTTAATCTCTATAGTTGTAGTAGCACTGAGTCACAACATGCATTTTTATTCGATTTTCGCGAAGAAAAGCCTTGAATGTACTGAACGTGCGCTCGACGTGAGTCGATACAAGTGGCGCTCAATTTAAATATGGAACATTTAAAACTTTCATATTATCAGGAATAAAGGCTTTTTCCTTGCCCTTTGCAACAAAAGGCCAGTATGTGTCCAAGGAATTTTGACATCTGATACTGCACATCCTGTTACCTCACTCTTTCCTCAAGAAATAATGGAACAGGCATATATTTCTGTTGCAAACATGGGTTGAGTTGTGGTCTTTTTTCACAAAAAAAAAACTTTACAAAACCGTACTAAAAAGCGCAGCAATTTTCTTAGGAACTGCGTACTTCCTTAAGGAAATTTGACACAAGAAAATTTCTTAGCCACTTCTTGCACGCAACTTTTCTGGAGTGTTTACTTTTCTTGAGAATTGCATACAGGCCTTTAAGGTAGAACTGCCAAAAAAGGCAAATATCTTAAAAAAGACAAAAAAGGCAACATCAAATGTGTATATATAGAATCAGGGAATGCTAAGTCGTGGACATTCTTAATCGAATATACTCTATCTCTTTAACAGAAAAAAGGTCAAATCCGTTCCCTGCTCATGAAACTATGGGCAAAATCAGACCTTTTAAATAATGATTAATAATCATAATGTTTAATGATAAAATACCATTATTTGAACCTTTTTAATGATTAATAATTAATTACTTTCAAAAAAATGTACTTAATTTATTTATTTATTTTAATTATATGATTATTTTGTTACTTTTAATTATTTTAAATTATTTTTTAATTTTTTAATTACATGATTAATATAATGACTTGATTATTTCCAACTAGTTATGATCTTTTTTTTAACTTTTATTATTAATATAATTATTTGATTATTTTTGATTGTTTTCAATTATTTTTGATTTTTTAATTACACGTTTAATATAATTATTTGATTATTTTTGATTATTTTCAATTATTTTTAGTTTTTGTTTTCAATTTTATGATAAATATACTTCAACTTGTGAAATACATTGCAACGCAGTTAATATACAAATGATGAGAATAAATACAGTAACAAAAAATGGAATAAAAACAACACTAGCTGCTTTGTGATTTAATTTACTTATATTTTATCAAATAATTGTCCATACTACAACAAAACCGCATACTATACATACATCAGAGTTCCAAATTTGATCAAAAACTTAGGAAAATGCAACACTTTCGTCAATATACATTCATAATCACTTTTTAATAAGATTTTTTAGAAAAATTTTATGTAGCCCATTGAATTTTTGTAAGGCAAAGCGCAAATTTCAAAAGTTTGAGAATTACTTTGATTTCTGGTAATTTTTGGTTGAAGGTTTCTTCTCTAAAAAGCATCGTATATACTTACAAGTATGGAATCCTATGCCCCTTTTTGTCTATTCTCTTTCTAACAACGGATGTGCCTGCAAAACTGAAAAGCTTGATGGCGGCAGTGTTTGACAGGCACGTTCGACGATGCGAACGGCATGGGAAGGAAAGAAATGGAAGATGGATGACACGACAAAGAAATAATTATGAAATAGCAGAATGTCGAAGCAAAAACGAATTTGAAAAATGTGACTATGCGAATGACGTTAAAATAGAAGAAATGTAAAATAGCGAAATGTCGAAACAGAAGAAATAGATGACAGGCACGTATACGGCACGGGTTTCGTGCAACAAGAAGTGTTGCTGTGTTGCGCCATTGAATATTTAAAAACTTTTTAATGTGGTTAAATTTACTCATACGCTTTTTTACTTAGTCGACAAAACTACATATTTCCAGCCAGCCAAGATTCATTTATAAAAACGGTATATGCTAATGGCCTTATTTATAAAAAATAAAATAGATTTATATAGCTCTGTACAGTGACATTTTTATAAAAAATTCGATTTCTTAATTTTTGATGAATTTGGGTAAACTATTAACCATCGTACAGTTCCATAAGTAAAGTAACTCTTCTTCTTACCGTTTTTTCTGGCAGGCTGTAGGTGTGTTTTTGGCAGGCTGTAGGTGTGTTTTTGGTTATTGTATTGGTGTTTTTGGTTCAGTGTGTTAGTGTATTTTGAATAAATTGTAATAGAAATAAATGAAATTGTAATAGAAATGAAAGAAATTGTAAAAGATAAGAGCACATGCCAAAAAACAGGTGATCTCAGCTGTAGGCATATTTTGGCAATCAGCTGATAGTGTTTTTACTTATGAAACTGTACGATGCTATTAACTTTGTGTGCACTCCGTTCCTGTTTCTTACTTTTCAAAATTTTATTTTCTTTAATAGCCCTTTGACTGAGTTACACCCAGCAAAAATCAAAATATTTTATAAGAAATGTATTGACCTTTTTACAACGGCATTTAAGGCCTTCTTCTCACACTTCAGTGATGCTTTTTTATTGTAGGTATTATTCTGTTAACATCTAAATTTTTATACATTTAATTACATTACCCATACATTGTTTTCCGGCGTTTCCTCTGTGAACTTTTTTTACTATATTCATAAAAAAATTACTAATTTAGGTTTCATTTCTCATCTTGGACTGATACATATGTATGTATGTAAAAGGAATTTAAAAACATTATTAGGGTACTCACAGTTTACTTCTAAAGTTAAAAGGTGGCAACTTTAACAAGATAACACACTCGAACTGTGAGCAACCCTTATGTTTAAATAAAGTATTAAGTTGATCAACAATACCACGCATTGCTAGACCGTTTGCCTTTCACGCGTTTGTGTTTAGAGAGCATCAACAAACCACATACATATTTCTCTCTATTCTCTCTTCTCTTTTTTATACTCAGCTAGCACAGCGCAAAAATAAAAAAAAAAATAACCTTTGCCAGCTCCAGGCAGGCGCAAAGAGAAACTTATGTACAAGCAGCGCTGCGCCCAAAGCGAAATTCATGTATGTATGTACAAGCAGCGATAGATGCCAGTTTAACACAGAACATAAACATGAGACAAAGTCTAGTAATTTTGCCCAAAAGTGTTATCTCTAATTAGTATGGGAACCAACAACAAACAAAGTTACCACATGGTAAAATGTTTTAAAGTTACCAGGTGGCAAAATTAACACAGTAGATAATATAGAACTGTGAGTACCCTATATGTGCCCAATATGAACGATGCAGCGAGCAAAGGTGGCACCGTCAGACATACTGCTACTTTGAGTTTGTCGATTTTGATAATTCTGATATAAAGTAAACGACGCATCAGAAACTTTAAATGAACCGAAATTCACTTATACTTCCACTAAAATTACGGTTTTTTTTACATTTTCCTTATTAATTGTCATTGTTGTCATTGTAAATCATATATTTTTAGAATTTAGCACAATTAAAACCCGTTTACTATCCAAAAATTTATTATTGAGAAAATTGGCTGCTCTGACATTTTCTTTTAACATGCAATTCGACTTTTTTACAGAAATATCATCGCCACTAGGACGGCGTAATCTTGTATTCTTTCTTGTCAAACATGCATTTTGATGTAACTGCTATTAAGTTTTAAATACTCATTAAAATCGTTTCAATTCGTAATAAAAATACATTACATACTTAATATAAACTAGCATTTTTAATTCTAAAATAAATCAATAATCACAAGTATTATAAATATTTCTCTTCAAAAGATACGTTTCAAAACATCCCTGTTGATGTCATAATTCAAATATAAATTTGAATAGAAATTTTGATGTAAACGATTTTCCGCGATATTCATCATACAAATTTCTTTATTCTTAATTTTCTTACACGCAAATTTACTCATTACTTTAAGTGGCTTTAATCTTTTTATTTTAGTAAAAAATAATATAAACATGTTGCTCTTTCCAGCTGCAATAGCTTCAATACACGAACAAAATTGTGAATACCCAGTGCCCAGCTTAGAATAAGAAAAGTACCATTTTGCCTCCCACATGTTTCCGTCTGGCCTCCTGATGATCCATAATGCCTCCGGAGGCAGTCAACACAACGTAACCAAATTGAAGGGAAGGCAGCAAGTTGTTGGTCCACTTCCAACCAATCCAACCAATTTATGCGATTTAATGGGCCCCATGCATAAAAAATGAGTCTAAGCTCAGACTAAATTTTTGCACTGAAGGGGTGAGCTCAAGCTCAAGAATTTGTACTGAAAATCGAGTTGGAGCTTAAACTCACTGTTTATGCATGAGGCCCAATATCTTTACTGCTTCCTTGTGGTGCGTCATTTGATGTTCCCCAATCTTAACTTTACCAAAAGTGTCCGCGCCGAGCATGAATCATGCGTGCCGAGTGTTGCGCCCAGTAATTACATAGCGGCATATTTTTACGAGTGAATGTGGGCCACTGCCAGTAGCTGCAGCTGCGGCGGCACGTGATTGTGGCATAATGTTGATGTACAATTAGAATTGGATATCTAGAACTGCGTAAGTTTGAAGCATAAAATAAAAAAAGGTTTGGTAAGGTTTTTCGGGCCGCTGCTTAGGCCACAATCGCAAATGCACCCACACGAGCGTATGTGCTGCGTAGAGACGTAAATTATAGTTTTTCCTGAGCTCCAGTTTCTTATCGCACTATTATTTTCCTTATGACTTATAATTCTCTGCCACGATTTGCGCTGCTCGGGCCACGTCTGCTTGTACAAGAAAATAACGCATTTGTTCAAACGACCGGTCAAGTTTACTACAATTTTGCCGAAACGATGTACATCTCACTTGTCCGTAAATGCAAATCTACCTAACTTTTCCAACGGCAGGAACGAATATGATGTTCTAAACAGAAACAATGACAACGAGTTTCACACTCGTTGTTGTATTTTAGCGGAAAACTTATAATAAGTTTTACAAATATTTCAAATTATTGCCTGGAACATGCACATTTATCGTTCATATTGGAAATGCAAGACCTGGCATGTATGTATTTTATATTTCTTATTGAATCAATTCAAAAGAATATGAACACATTTTTCTAGAAAATTTCGCAATTTACATTTCAAAGTTTTTTCTGAAACTTGGATGCAACTCTGTGCTGAGAATGGGAGACTTACAAATTAGGTGATCTCAGCTTTTTTCAAATGTAAACAAATAAAATGGCGCTTTCCATACTTTTAAGCCTATACAATGCTAAAAAGTTCTCTCTAACAGTATTAATGAATAGACAGTTGACAATGCCTATAAGAAACATTTTCTTACTTTGAAACTACAGTAGAAGCATTTAGTCGTACAGTGACTTTGGTTTCAGTTATTTAATGTTAATTTATAAAAATTTTACTGCCAAACACGCTTCGTCTATTTGGAAAAATAATTAAAAATAATCATATAATTAGCATTAATCACATAATTGAAGATAATCAAATAACTAAAAACAGTCAAATAATTAAAAACAATCAAAAAATAATCAAACAATTACATATAATCAAATAATTAAAAACACAATTTGATTAATTTTGATTACTTCTTTTTTTAATGGAAATTAATCGTGATTATTTTTTATAATTGTTAATTATAATTAATTATTAATGGCTGGGTTAGGTAAGAACTTTAAAATAATCATTAAAATTAAAAAATGCAAAAAATATATGATTACTAATCGTAATGGAAATTTAACAGCCCTGGGCCAAATATAGTACAACTGCGGTTTTAGTTTTAGGATTCTTTAAACGACTTTTTAAGTTCAAAGATATGACTAATTCCAAAAACTATTTTAAAATTTCAGTGCAATGTAGAATAAAAATTAAATTTTGTTGGGTTCGCAAGGACGAATAGGTATAGAAAATGCCAATCTACTCAATTAAATTTTTTTAAGCTAATAACGTTAGAAGGACGATATTCGCGGATGTTGTCGAGTTTATATTAGTCCTTAGGATACAATTTTTTTACAAAAAAATATTGCAAAATTTCAAGGATATTCAAGGATAAAGTTTTAAAAACACATTTGCAATACCTAAATGTCCACCAAAAAAATTTTAAAAATTGTGACGTCAGAGAGAAAACCTAAAAAAGCAATTTTACTATATCTCGCCCATGGTTTCGCGAATATATTACTTTTTTAATATGTTATACGATGTGCGATGTTATATGTATAATGGGCTAGACATTTATAAAAAATATTAATATTAAGTAAACAAAGATAATATGGCCAAAACTGGTCAACATAAGGCGTTTCTATTATTGTCACCATTGTTAGCATTGCTTCTTCATTTAAAAGATTTAGTTTTGAATATCTGTAATTCTGCATCAGAAACTAAATTTCGAAAAAGGGTACCAAACACCTTTAAATCCCTAGGTAAGAATATGGTAGATAAGTAATTACCTGGTGAGTTAAAAATAAAGCCAATTGCATGATTATATTACGCGAAGACAGGCGACCCCCTATATTTTTTCCACAATCAACTTTAACGGGCCCCAAAGGATAGTTTGATGACAGCGTAATTGTAAGCTCCGTTCGAACGTCATCTACAAAATATACTGCTAATACTTCCCTTGTTGACAAATGTACTGTGACCTACAAATTTCAAATTAAATAGTGTATAAGTTATAAAAACCATATTATGAAGTATGGCAAAAAAAGGAGTAATGCTTACTTGCATATTTTCATGCTTTTCCTTATTCGTATAAATAGATTTTAACTCTTCATCGCAAATTAAAGGTGAAACAAAGTTGGTTGTAAGTTTATCCAAGAACGATTTTTTTCGAGATGGTAAAATATTCCACCACTTACGAACAACTGCAGGTAGTTTTTTCAAAACTTCTGTATATAAATGGCAAGCATACCTTCCAAGAGTTAAGTTGTCATCTAAAAAATCAACCAAATGTCAGCAAAATTAAAAACATTTATTTCAATTAAGTTTGATATCTAAGAAATAAAAAATGTATTCAACATTCAATAAAATTCCAAGTGTAATTGAAATTCAACATGAACCAGCTAAACAATTGACCGTCTCCAAGGAATTAGAGGCCGCCAAAGGTTTGCTGAATCAACGGAAAACGCAATGCACATCACTAGAGCTGCAATATAAAAGGTCAAAGCGCACATCACTTTTATACGGATACAAATTTTTTAGTATTTGCCCGCAGTATAATCCACAATATATATGTAGACATACAGGTAACGTAATAATTGATCGCGATGTGCTTACTAAGGAAGAACACATTTGCTACTTATCCACTCCGCGTGTAAACCTTGCCGCTCTACGCAAAAGGCCTAGATATTTTCAGAAAAGAGTTGTTGTGCCAAACTGCACGACGCGCGTAGAGCAATTAGCGTTGCCGGACTTGAAACGAGTTCGTTGGACTTTAGAAATATATAAAAGTACACTTACAAAACGTCAGATAAAATCATTAAAACATCATTTGCATCAAGGATCAAAGGTGATGTCTTATAATATAAATACCGCACTTTCTTACATTGAAGAAGAAAGGCGTTTAAATAGAGTCGCCAAGTTATTGCGAAGGCGACAATGTCGCAAGTTGAAAAGACACGTTCTTCGAAAGCAGCAACGGCAAATAAGAAAAATTATTTGTGTACTTTTCGAGGAAATGAGAAATTTTTTACTTAACGATCAGTTTTTAAAAGATGAACGCTCCACACTTCGCGGAGTAATCATGGAACAAATTCGAAATTTTACTAGTAAGTGCAAGTTGCTGTAGTTACGTTTAAATTTTTGAAAAAATTTGTTTATTTGATTCTAATAATATGTTTCGAATTGTAGATAACGAGTTTTATACCACAAGTAATCTGCGGGAATATCAGCAAATTCTTGCAAATAATCTAACAGTTTGGATTAATAAGTTTATATGTAACCTTAATATACATTTAGCACCGCCTCCAGTTCTAATACATAACATAGAACCAGAAACTTACTTGCCGGCTAAAGGTTATATATCATGTTCGGAAACGATTGACAAAGAAGAATACGAAATTGAACAATGTAACTACTATGCTGATGGAGAGGATGAAGAAGATAATGATTACGTATATTACACTGAGGATACAATAACGAATACAAACCGTTAATTTGAGCCAGTGAGAGGCTGTTGAAAATTTCACATGTTAAAAATTTTCTGTCGTAATTTTTTAAAATTTCTGTCGGCATCGCGCGTATAAGAAAATGTAAGAATTTCTGAAACGATATAATTGATAAATTAAAGTAAAGAAATGTGTTATCACGTATGTATGCTATCGATCAAATAAAGCAAATACATATATACAAGTATTTACGCCTGAAACCAGGCATGGATTCATTAGGGGTATTTTTAACTACATAATAATATGTGTTTTTTTAAGTAAAAAATAGTTCTCAATCAATTTTTTTAGGTTGATTTATTTGTTGCTGAAAATTGTTATATATTCTAATATATGAATGTCATCAATAAAAATAAATCTCAACGTGCTAGAAAAAACAGGTCTGCGCTTTATTTTAACGAAAATTACTAAACGTTGCAATTCTTTAAATAGTATTTATAATGGTGATTCTAAATATACATAATTACTTTTTAATATATTTTCCAAATTATAGGTGCATAGAAAAAGTTTGTTCTCAATGTCTTCATATTTAAGAATCGAATAAAGATAGTGTATCTGAATGAAAAGTAGTAGAACGTTGAATGACTCTGCCACAATCGCCACCAACAACTAGAGCTGGAAAACTATCGATGGCACTATCGATGGTTTTGTATGCACTATCGATAGTTTTCACTCATACATTCATTATCCAGAAAGAGTTAAAGCCGGCGGTACCTGCTTCACTTGTAAATCGGAAGGGATATTTCGCAAAGCAGGGCAAATAATTTCAGAGCGACGATGCTGCTTGAAGCCAAAACCCGTTGATAAACTTTTGTCCCTTAACAAAAATGTGGCCATATTTTCAATAAAAGCTGTTATACTTAATTTTTGGACTTTTTTAAATCAAAACTTACGATAGTGTCGACATTTTCGATAGTATCGATACTATCGATGGTTGTACCATCGACTATCGAAACTATCGATGGCCACGATCATCGATAGTTTTCCAGCTNACGTTGATAAACTTTTGTCCCTTAACAAAAATGTGGCCATATTTTCAATAAAAGCTGTTATACTTAATTTTTGGACTTTTTTAAATCAAAACTATCGATAGTGTCGACATTTTCGATAGTATCGATACTATCGATGGTTGTACTATCGACTATCGAAACTATCGATGGCCACGATCATCGATAGTTTTCCAGCTCTACCAACAACTGTCGCTCCAAGTACGAGAGCCTTAACATAAGTTTTAATTTTAGACCAAATATTCTTAATTGGATTTCAACATTGGCGAATATGGTCCAAGACGTAGGAGCATTGCTTTGTCTTTTACGTTGTCTGTAAGTTAAAGTAGTTGATTGCATCACAATATGTAGTAAGTTTTACGGTTTCTGAAGTACAATTGACTATTCTCAAGTACATTTTACGGTTTTGGAGTACAATTTACAAATCTAAGGTACACTTTATGGTTTATGAAATACAATTGACTAATCTGAATTACATTTTTCGGTTTCTGTAGTACAATTTATAAATCTGAAGTACATTTTATGGTTTATGAAATAGAATTGATTAATCTGAAGTACATTTTTCGGTTTCTGAAGTACAACTGACAAATCTGAAGTACATTTTAGAGCTTCTGAAGTACAATTGACTAATCTGAAGTATATTTTACTGTTTCTGAAGTACAATGGACTAGTCTGAAGTATACTTTACGGTTTATGAAGAACAATTGACTAATCTGAAGTACATTTTACGATATCCGAAGTACATTTGGAAAAGGTGTTGTCTGGAGTATATTTTATGGTTTATGAACTAAAATTGACTAGTTTGAAATATATTTTACGATTTCTGAACTACAGTTGACTAAACTGAAGTACATTTTACGATATCCGAAGAACAGTTGGAAAAGGTGTAGTCTCAGGGTACGATCATGTTCTTCAACACTTTTTGCGGCAATTAATATATCGTCAATGAATACGATCATATATTGGACTGTCTTCGAAGTTTCTCTCGTGGTATTTTTGAAAGACCTCAGGACCTATTTTGATAACAAATGGCAAAGGCTTGAAACGGTAGAACCCGAACGGTGTATTGAAAGAACAGAGCTCACTAGCTTTTGCACTAAGGTCTATTTGCCGAAATGCTTCCTTCAAATCTAGCATAGTGAATATTTTACTATTAGCTGTACGTACCGATATTGATTCAAGAGATGGAATCGTATGGTTCTGCGATAATATACATGCATTTAACTTTCGCGGGTCGATAGGTCAGCACCGGTACCTAACTTAAAAATTGTGAGGCCGTCATTTACTCTATTTTTTCATACCATCTTTTCTGGCCCGCTGTTAAATATTGTGCAAAACCATATCATCATTTTCTCTTTTTTCGCCATTTTCTCTTATTTTATGAACTTGTGAGCTGTAACAAGCAACGCTAAAATTATTTGAACGTCCGCAGTTGTTGCATTTTTTGCCGAATGCAGGGAATTTGCGAAATTCGTGAACGCCTCTACAAAATTTACAATTAGAATTTTGTCGCATTTTATGCTTTATGTTCCAGTTGCGAGGAGCGCGAGAAATATAAAACTAGCGTTTTTTGCTGTTTACACGCGTACAATAGTAAGACGGGCACAAAACCGTACTCCACACTTTACGCTATTTTTATTTCCAATAATGCGTTTAGTTAAGGTTAATTTGATTATAAATATGCAAAACATTTATATCTACATTAGTTTTCGCTCCCTCTCAATTGCTGGTCAGGTTTTAAAATGACAAAAGTACAACATAAAATTAGGGATGACAAAGTATTAGGGACGATACTAGTTTTCGTCTTTTCGTCGTACAAAGCAGATGCACGTTCATACCAAGGCGAATTTATATAAGGTGATAGCGGGAGTACAAAAACAAAAACTTGCATTTTGTTTTTGCTTTGGCGGCATAAACTGTCAAAATCTGTAAGAGTGTGTGTGGAAATTCAAACAAAATTTTTCAATTTGACATAAGAAGCCGTGATGCGAAACACATACACAAAATCAGCTGATCTAGTAACACCACCTTATATAAATTCGCCTTGGTACATACGAAATAGAAAAGTTTATATTTTCATCTGACATACAGATAGAATCATATGTGTTTGTTTTACTTCGTTTTCAAAGAACGTGATTTTGAAGTTAGTTAAATACTGTGAATTTTACAGACAGATGCAACTACATATGTATCGAAACAGTCACATTTATAGATGGAAATACATATTCTGTCTTATCCTGAGTTTCACCTGAAAAAAAAATTCACCCGAAGATTTGTCATCCGCCCATAGTAAAACCATGGAAACCTAAAGTGAAAAGTGAACCTGTTCGGGGAAAATGAAACTCATGATAAGGCTGATTGTGTAAGAACACATTTACCGATACATATTTTGTGAAACTTGTTTGTATATAGTTACTAATTGAATTAACTGCTGTGTATTTGTTCTGTTGTTGCATTTCGTCTGCGTACTCTCCTTAGCAGCACGGGCGATATAGATGCGTGCGTTAAGAAATATGCCAATTTTCTGTATTTCTTTCCTTTCTTCATCTATTGCTATGGCGTATATATCAAAATTTCGCCATTGCTCGGACACATTCCCTTCAAATTCCCACAGTGCCACCTAATTGGACAAAAATCGAAATATTCGTTGTCTGCAATGTGAACGTGTTTGGTATTTTTGTAAAGCTAATTTATCCACTAAAAAGGTTTAAACAGAAATTTTCCTTTAAAATAAATTATATGCCACCAGGAAGCCACTAAAATCGACACATTTGATACTAAGAATTTTAATAAGAGCATAGCCATGCGTAAGCTCTTCACGAAAACAAACGTCAAAAATACATTCTTTGAAATAAAATGTTGGTTTGACGTTTTTTATTTCCATATAGATACATAGTAGAGAACTACACGAATAAAAATTTTGGAATAAAATTAAACACTTGGTACCAAACTCCATGTCAAACGCCCTGAGGATGGTTAGCGAAGCGTAATCGAAATATATCGGAAACATACATCAAAAAACTTGTTTTTTTTCATAAATTTTTAAAATTGACCTCGAGCAGGGAAAATACTAAATTACAAGTAGAAAGGTCGCAAAAACCATCAGTATAAAATAATAATACATAATCAGTGATGCCTTTTGATTACATTCCTTTTAACCTGCGGGTTTTTTAAATTACTCAGGAATGTTTTTACTCTTCACTTATTTTTTGCTAAATATGTCCAATTTTCTTTTTGTCTGATACCCATAGTGATACACATATGTATGGGCGGATCCGCAAAAAATTCATGCAATTCGAATCCTCTCATTTTTGTCTAAAAAAAGGCATAGTACAACATATTCTTATTTCATATTTCTTTTCACATTTATTTGAGATATCTGAGAGGGGCACTTACTTCTTGAAACAAAGCTCGGGTGGGGTTTAGTAGCGCTCACAACTATTTCGGGCTATTCCGTCCACAGGGGTGGCCCGATCCAAAAAAAATTCCACACACTTGTAGTCAAGGCTCTACGCATTATTTTAACACTCACTTTTGTAAATTTTGGTCACTAATTTATTTACAAATTTGGTTTGAAATATGCCCTTTTTGTAAAATTCGGAAATTAGCGTACATTTATCACTCCTATTCTCCTTAAAACAGTCACTTCACCAATACATTTTTGTATTCCCCTTCACTTTACACCTTACTCGATTAGTTATAACTTGCTTTACGACTTTAATATTAACCAATTAATCACAATTCATTAAATAAAAAACACCTTCAAAATCATGCGTCTGACTTTGGTTGCATAGGCAAATTAAATGGCGGAGTTCAGCTGTCAAACTCCAAAATATGGAAAAGAATGAGAGACAAAAGAAGATGGGATATAACCCAGTAAGCATTAAAAATGTAAAAAGGTGTTCTCTGCGAAAGGTGTTCAGCTCCTTTTCTTCGCAAAACAGAAAGGAGAATTCTACTGCCTGAGGATTATAATCCCTAAGTGCGGCCGAAGGCCGCCTACGCAGAAAGGTGTTCTCTGCAAAAGGTGTTCAGCCTCCCTTCCTTGGCAACACAGAAAGGATAATTCTACTGCCTGAGGGTTATAATTCCTAAGTGCGGCCGAATGCCGCCTACGCAGAATGGTGTTATCTGCAAAAGGTGTTCAGCTCCCCTTCTTTGGCAACACAGAAAGGAGAAAGGGGGGTACGCCTTTTTAGAAAGCGGGGACTGTCCCCTTTCTAGTGGGGGGAGTGTGGGGGCCCCCTCCGCCCCCACCCCAAAAACGATCTGAGCGCTACTAAACATTTCCCAAAACCTCTAAATAGCATTGGTTTTAAGCACTATATCTTTTGATAAAATACAACAATATCGATTTAAGTAAATTCAATTTTTTCAACGGTAAAAAGAGTTACGTCCGTAACGTAAGGTCCCGAACGCGCACATATACAATTGTTTCGGTAATCGCTTTTAGTGGTAACGTGTTCTAGAAGGCATATCGTTATAATGCCTTCGAATTTTTTCGCTTTTTTTAGGCATTGCCGGTAATGCAAAGTAGAATGTCCTACAATATTTTTTTTTTTAATTCGCTTCTTTGTTTCATTTCGGGGAATACAAAGTAGAATGTCCTATAATATTTTTCTTTAATTCGCTTCTTTGCTTCATTTCGGGGAATGCAAAGTAGAATGTCCTACAATGTTTTATTTGTTTCGCTTCTTTGCTACATTTCGGGGAATGCAAAATAGAATATCCTACAATGTTTTATTTGTTTCGCTTCTTTGCTTCATTTCGGGGAATGCAAAGTAGAATGCTGCATCGTAGTCAGCTGAAAAAGAGAATGAATATCCAAAAATCCTTTTTCTACCGTTACTTTCTGTGGAAATTTTTCACACATAAAAATCATGTTTTGCTTTGTTCAATTTGCAGCGAAGTTGAAGTCAGTCAATGAAGTGAAGTACATGAGTGAGGAAGTACAATTTTAAGCTTAATAAATATGCATGTATGTACCTTCCGGTTTTTAAGTAAAATCTAAATACCTAAATACATACATACGCGTATAAAATGTATAAAAACTGATTTATAAAAATTTTAATTAATTTTAATCTTTTAAGACATTTTCTGATTTAATATAAATAAGTATGTACTCATCTGGGCATTCTACATTAGTTTCTCTGTAAGGCATTCTTTGTTCGCTTCTCTGGATTCTGTTTATCCATGCGTTCTCCCTTCGTTTGAAGGTAATGCTGCGGGTAAGGGCTTACCGCCAATGACATGCCCATGTTAAAATAAGGCCTTCTTGAAGCGAAGGGTTAAGCGATTCCCATCGCCTAGCTCGTTTCCACTTTAGTTTCTGTGGTAATCGTGTTTTTGCTGGATATTTTCCCTTCAAAGTATTTTTGTAGATTGTGTTCTCCATGCATGACAATTTGCGCAAATCGATTGACTTTGATGGTCAGATCAAAATCGCTCCCCTTTTCAGCAACGTCCAAACATACATTTCGAAGGCAAATACACCGACATTAACTCAAATTGAAATTTCCATTATTTTGTTCTCATAAGTACTGCTACAAACTTTCCCTTATATCACAAAAAAATTTAACTCATAATATTTTTATGCAAGAAAGGTTAAAAGAAACGTCCGAACGTAACGTCCGCTATAATTTGCCCATATTACAGAACCTTACTCCCTTAATTAAATTGAACTTAATTTTTTAAACATCTGTGTCGTTTTGAAGTAAAGCATTTTCAAAACCATTTAACTTGTAAATATTGTAATATCTAATTCATATAAATTATTAAATAATTTTAATAAAATTTGTGACAGGCGGAACACCGTTTCAAAAAATAAAACTTTTTTGCCCTGTCATTTGACACCCCACTTTTAAAAATAGGACGAGCTATATGTATGTACATACCTATGTAAAGGTACGGTTAAACGAGAAATATTTTAACTTGCTCGTGCTGCAATAGCAATTTTAATTTTTGCTGCAAGTGCTGTTAAACCAATCAAGTGTTGCCGTGTGACGCGCTTCATATTTTATTATTAAAATGTTGAATAAAATATGAAAAATATGTGGTTAGTTTATTCTATTGATATGGAGTATTATTGTATTATATATTTTTTGACTGGTTTGGCCACAGTTTAGCAAATTTTTCAGGTCACTAGCTTTGTTGTAAGCATAAAAATGTCTGGTAACATAGTTGAAAGTGGGCTTGTCTGCATTCACCGTGTAAACAGACAAAAAGTAGTATCGAAAAGTTTGATTTTCACAAATGAAAAGTGCTTTCGAAAGTCACTTTACATGCAAGGTGTAACTGCTAATGCAATAACTTTTGGAAATTCTTGAGTTTGGCAGACTTTTGAAAAGGACTTGCACTTGCAACGTCTAACAGCTACTTAAATGCCACAAGAACCCAAATTTTCAATTGCATTTACAGTGAAAGTATGAAAGTTATTCAAAACCAAATTGCATTTTTGAATTTAGCGTCCTCAATTTTACTAAGAAGCGAATTTTTATTTAAATCCGTCCTTGATTCTATTTTTGCCCATATTTTATATGGAAAGGAAGCACTTGTACATCGCTTGTCCACACTGCTGTACATGCTGCTATTCTTAGCCATTACAAAATCTGTGCTTTCACTGTCTGTCGGTAGCTCGCTTGCCTCTCGCCTCAATTCAGCTCCACTCTAAGTTGTCGTTCCTTTTTCGGCTGCGCCATGTATTATTTGTTATAACTTATAAGTTCAGTACACGACTGCATCGTACAGTTCCACAAGTAACGTAACTCTTCTTCTTACCGTTTGTCCTGGCAGGCTGTGCGTGCGTGTTTAGCAGGCTGTAGGTGTATTTTTGGTTAGTGTATTGGTGTTTTTGGTTGATTAGTATTTTGAATAAATTGTGATAGAAATGGAAGAAATTGTAATAGAAATGAATGAAATTGTAAAAGATAAGAACAAATGCCAAAAAATAGGTGATCTCTGCTGTAGGATTTTTTTGGCAATCAGCTGATAATATTTTTATTTAAGAAACTGCACGATATACGAGTCTTTATTAAAACTTCAATTCAAGTGACAAGTGATGCCATATTCATATAAACAATTATAAATATACGTAGGTGATGCCAGATAAACATAAATACTTATAAACATTTGTATAAATGTATATATAACAGAGTGGAAACTCTTAGTTGTACTATCACAACGTGCCTTCAACTCGTGGCGTATGTGTGTGCCACTGCCATATACACTGCCGGAACAAAGTATTGGCACAGCAAATTTTTCACAATATATGCATCAATTTTCATTCTAATATTTTTCCGCTAATTTTGTATAAAAATATGGTTCAATCTCCGCTGAGAAGCTTTGTTTACAAATCGAGCAAACTAAATAGTGTGCTTATACATATTCATGCAAACTTGTGCAAATTAAAATGAAATAAAAAAGAAAGCGAGTTTATGAAAACGTGGTAAAAATTAGTACAACGAAGTTCTGGGGTTAAACGATTCGTCAGAGGATGAGAGTTTAGTGAACTGACCAGGAGTAGTATATGTTTAAGAGAGTTTAAGTGTAGTCTTTACAATGTATTTTGAAATAAAATATATTTAAGAAATTTGTCTACAGATTAACTAAAAACTTCCGACTGTCTTAAGAGGCGTTTGTGAGCCAAATCTATTTAAAATATTTTAAAACTATCCACAGCTCTATGATTTGTTCTCAGAGATCGTGCCAACTGAGTATTGGGATTTTCTTTCACAAGTAAAAGCAGCCTTTCGAGCTTGTGTTTTGTATTCACGAAGTTAAAACTGCATGAAATTGATAAAAAATTGTTTAAAATTACTGTCTACCCGCCAAAAAGTAAGAAAACAAATGGAAAATCATACATTTTTCACAATTTTCTACACCACTGAAAGCAAAATTCTGTCCGACAGAAAATTCGATACTCAACGAGAATTTCGATACGGTTGCGTAGCTCACGAATTTCACTTTCGATCTTCGATCTTCGATAACCAGCGCAACCATAATAAGGGCGTATATGTCGTAGTTTAAAAATGTGTAGGACTGACATGACCAGATTGATCACTGATATAGTTGCAGCAATATTATATACAAACCAAGGCATAAAGGGTGAACACACCAAAACTGCGACACTTAGAAATTACTACCAGAAACAAACTAGAAGGCTTTGAAATTATTATTTTTTGTATTATATAACTTGGAAGATTAGATGTTATTAAAATGTTAAAATATTAGTTATTATTTGCTCCATATGCAAGTGACCGGTATTTTCATCGCACACGCGCCATCATGTTCTGCACGACTGCATCATCGACATTACGCGATGTGCACAACTACTTTGTTTCGCACTATTCAATAATTTTCACCCTTTCACCTGTTTTCTTCAAGATTCCTTTGACAATTGACCAATATTCCCCAATAGGACGTGGCTCTGGGCTATAGGGTGGATTGCAGTCGTGAGGTACAAAATTGATGTTATTTGCATTATACCACGGCAATGTGTCCTTGGCATAGTGGCAGGTTGCCATGTCCGCCTAGAACGATGGCCTACTCCTTATCTGTTGATAAATGACAGAAGACGCCTTTTGAGGCACTCATCCCGATAAACTTGATCATTCATTGTCCCGGATGGGAAAAAAGGGCTGCTCTTACGGCCGCAGGAACAAATAGTTTGCCAAACCATGTGGTTTTTGTAAAATTGGACATCATTTTCAGCTTACAACTTTCAGGGGCATCTTGATGACTTGCAGCAGTATAAAAATCTTGACCTGCAATATATTTTGAATTCTTATATCAGTAGGTTTCGCAGTCAATAACAATGCAGTTGTATTTTTTAATTTAGAATTCATACAACTTCCGAATGCGCGATTTCGCTGTAACATTCTACTTTGCGCCTCGGTCTGGCGCTGTTTGAGCTGTAGAACATCTCAATGAAGCTTTCCGCTTTACCTTTTGTACGAAAAACTGCGATCTCCGTACGGATTTTGCAACATAACGCGACAAAATCTTCGGATCTCGCGAAAACGCACTGAGGACCTTCCGAGCACTNGCTCTTTAATTTTTTAGCAATTTTACGGATCATTTATAAACTCGTGCAAAATGGTTTGTCTCGTTTCCAGCTCGGTTGCCATGTTTAACTCAACTAGGAATCAAATTCAAATGAAATTTCTTCTACGTTCAACTAAGGTCATGGTCAACTTATGGTATTTGAATTTCAAAATATTGAATTCGTTTTGGGTAAGTTATAAGCTTCCCAAAGTGTCGCAGTTTTGGTGTGTTCACCCTTTAAAAAATAACGGTGATTCTTTGTTTAAGCCGCAAAAACAAATGTACCAATTGAATTGGAGAATGTAATTAATTTTTATACTAAGTACCTGTAAATAGTGTGTAGTACACAATACTCGTATTTGTAATAAGAAAATTTTTAGTAATTTGTTCGGGATTTTTCATTTGTTTTTGAGGAATTTTGTAACTTTTGTGGCAACACTGTCACATACACAAAAACGGCACTCACGTACACAATACATTCAAAAAACCGTACTAGACCAGTGATCGGACTTCTACCACATTGTGGTAGATCTGCCACTTTTTTGACCATCTACCACATCTGCCACAGAAGGTCCGAAATCTACCACATATTCGCGTTTTTGAGTAGTGTTTTTTTTGCTCGACATAATTTTCTTAATTTTAAGAGCAAAAACTGTCCTTGGTTTGTGCATTAAAACTGTTTTTGATTTTGTCGTTTAACTTTTTTTATGTTTAAACAGCCTTATTTAAAAAATTAAGGACTTGGAAAGCGGTTTAAAAATTGGTAAATAAAAACAGTTGATTTTTTTGTTGCATAACTTGCCGTTTGGGTTCTTTTGTGCATTAAAACTGTTTTTGATTTTGTCGTTTAATTTTTTTTTTGTTTTAACGCTGTACCCAAAAAAATTGAAACTTCGTGCGTGTCGGAGGTGAATGTCAACAGTCCGCCGTAAGGTTTCAATGTGCGCTATGTCTGCGTCTAAAAGTTTCCTCATTGGTGACTGACCGAAGTAAAATCAGTTGGAGTTAGTATAATCCGTAAGTTTTTCCGTTGATGTAGTCGTCATCAGGAATGTCATTATTATATTCTGTAAGTAAAGACAGGATTGGGTAGTATGTCCATTTTGCTGCTACTAAAAATGATAAGACTAAAGGAAAGTATCCATCCGGATAATCTATTTCCAGAGGAATGAAAGTTTTGCAGACATTCTAAGTCCGGTAAAAAAGTAGTAATACAAACCAATTACATTCGCGTTATATAAAAAAAAGATCAAGGTGAAATTATTTCCAGTAGGATGAAAATTTTTCAGACATGCTAAGTCCGGTAAAAAAGTAGGATTATAAACGAATTTCATTCGCGTTATAAAAAAATTCAGAAGGATGAAAATTTTGCAGACATGTTAAGTCCGGTAAAAAAGAGGTAATTCAAACTAATTACATTCGCGTTATATAAAAAATAAGATCAAGAGAATTACAAATTTCCTGCAGGAAATAGGATAAGAGTGGTCTCTTAAGGTGGTTTTAGATCGTCCTTGTGGACCCTCCTCCCTTTCATAAGAACGGCGGTACCTAGGTCCTGTTCAATTACTCTTTCTTCATATAAACTTGATAGTTTATTGCCTAGCCTTTTGTTTACCTTTACCAGGACCCTGTCGCCGACGTTAAAAATTTTATTTTCTCGGTCCTTATTATGGTATTTATGGTAGGGCAGCCAGACGTCTCGGTTTTCCCGGACATATCCCGGTTTTAGACTATTTGTCCCGGTGTCCCGGTCCAACCTTAAAATATCCCGGGTTTCGTTTAAGTCTCCTGATTTTAATTGCAGAAATTTGAATAAATTATTAAAATAGTTACATCTCTATATAGTTGAACTTTGCACAAGCTAAATTTGATGATCGATATACCCACAATACATACCTTTACGAGCAAACTGAACTTCCTGAAGTTAGTTAGTTATTTTTTATTTGTTTTGCCCGTTTGTTGTTCGTACGCGGTTTACTTCGAATGTAAGTTTTCGCAGCAATGTTTATGGAATATAAAAATGTATGTTTATAGTGTTTTAATTACCCCTAGAAATGCCCGCTTTCACAGAAGAATTGCCATTTCTTTATATTTTCTGACGTTATAGTACCTTAAAAGAGAGACTCACTGAGTCATAACTAGTCATAACTCTAATGTAGATAAATTTTGTCCCTTATTTCATCTCAATGGACTAACTGGCTACCCAGAATGTAGTACCACAGCTACAAGCTATTTCACTAGCTACATAAGCTACATCATCAATAATATACAACAACCACAGCTACATATTGTGGGTATTTTAGAGCATTTAGAATATTTTAACTTTTGACTACTCTTGCTACATACCACAGCCTCACCATTCTGGTTAGCCAGTAAGGAAAGAAATTTGCTCAATACACAAATTAAAAATTACGCGTACAGAGTAAGGCTGTGCAATTAATTGATTATTCAAAAGTTCAGTTACTCGAGTAATCAATATTTCGATTAACCAAAAACAAAAATATTTGAGTCATTTTCTTTATGATTAATCAACATTATGAGTAAAATGAGTAATCAACATTTCAAAGTACTCCTTATACCATGTCCCCACCAAAAAGCTAACCATCTCAAATCGAACTTAACCACATCACTAACTATTGCTGTCCACACTGCGGTTTGAGGTTTATAAAACAGTTCAAATGTAGAGAACAGTGTTCGGAGCAAAACAAATTTTCCGTACTAGATTTAATTTTTTATTTTCGTTTCTGACATTAATTGTTTGACTTAAATATTTTCTATTCATTCAAAAATAAGAACGCGAGCAAAGTAAGGATAATATGTTACATATTTAGGTAATTCTTAGCATTTTCTATAAAGTAGAACGTATCTAACACTTAATTTTTTAAAGAGCAAAAGGATTTAAACCTTTTCTACTATATATAAATTTCATTCTACATATATTTTTTAAAAACTTAAGTAAAGTTCTGCATCCGCCAATTTCTACAGCCATACATCTAAAAATAACGAAGTTACTTTATTGACGCATTGCTATGAAAGAGTTACTTTTTAACAGTGAGATTTGGCTAACTTTCAATTTTTTTACTGAAACCGGTGGTGAACACTCAAAAAACAGCCCCAAGAGCGGCATAACATGAATGAAAAAAAAACGGAATAGATTTGAAGTCAAGCGGGGTAGAGGACTAGATTTCAAATATTTTTCAAAAACCGGAGTAAATCTTATCTGATCTTGGTAACTCCGAACACTACGAACACTAGTAGGGAACGAATTTTTTTAAATCTTAACGCTAATGACCCACAGATGGCGGGAAAACACAGGGTTGTATCAGGCTTTCGACGTGCTTTCGAGTTGGTTAGCTTTTAACCATCTCAGTGAAATGGTTAAGTGCTGTCATTTTTATATGGCGAAACTACGCTAAATGAAGTGGGTTATCGGGATAACTAACTCAACAACCATAACTACGTGATTAGCTACGGTGGGGACATGGTATTACCATATGAAATAGTTGAAGTTCCTTGATACTTTGAAAACAACGTTTCTGTTTTAAAAAATTAATATAAAATATTTTTTCATATACAGAATGTAAAGAAACAAAAAAAGCGTTTTCCAAGGCACTCTTTTAACGAGCAAAATTAACTTTTTTGAGTAACCATATTTAAAGTAACTCTATTAATCATCGTTTTGAGTAATCAACATCTTGATTATTCCAGTAATTGATTAACCGAATAACTGATTGACCAACTTGCTCGAGTAATCGAATAATCGCACAGGCGTAGTACAGAGTTTTACAATTATATTAAGGAAAAGTCAGAAGTTGTGGATCGAAATCACAGCAACAGAAAAATACGACCGATTTTCTAATGTTATCTTGTACTTAAATTTTTTTTTCATGAAATCTAGTATACTTATAAGTACAGTGCCGTACAAAATTATTAGCTCAGAGAATTTTTCATCTGATCTTTTAGAAAATGTTGAAAATTTAGCTTTTAGTAAATTAATAAAGTGCAAGTCTGAGGTTGCTAGAAAACCGCGTTGATTTTTTAGCAATTTTGCGTTTGCTTACAGTGTTTTCCATACAAAAAGCATTGTCGAACATAGTTTGTATGGAAGAAACTGTTAGCGAAAAAATGATCAAAAATCATCTTAAATTTCATGCTACAAAACTTCATTTTCAAAATTTTTATAAAAACTCTGATTAGAAAAGCAAATTTGTATACAGGTTTATTGAAATTCTCCGAGTTTTACACAAAGTTTAGAAATTTTATTTTTGTTTTTTGATATAGTATAAATTGTATTTTTTATAAAAAATTAAAACAAAAAAATGTTGCATGCCAATAATTTTGGGCGGCACTGTATGTTTATTTGAGCTTGAGTTGTGATAAGTTGTTTTGTTTTGTTGGTGTGCGTTGAAATGATCTCATCTTCTTATGTTTTTATTTTTGTCTTGTCAAAATAAAATTTTACTACATACTTTCGCGTACAGTAAGTAACTTTTGTCTAGAGGAAAGGAAGTGGAGCGGGGGGACGCGGGGGGTTGGTGTTTTTGTGTTAGATTTACCAAAGTGTTCCGGTTTGGCAACGGAGATATCTGGCAGCCCTAATTTGTGGACCGTTTGTTGCGTTTTCTCAATACGATTTTTAGTAGTATCTGTTCCGCCTGAGAAATCTTCATGAAGAACGTCTATTGGCTTTCTGTTTGTTACCGAGTGAATTGACCTATTATATTCTATAGTCCCTAATAAAATGAGGTTAACAGTATCGTTCAGACTTTTTCCAAGTTTTAAACATCGCGCTATTTCAGCTAGGGTGCTGTGGAAACGTTCCATCTGCCCGTTTGAGGTGCTCTGAAGCGGTGGAGCATTAACAATTTGTACATTGTTAAAGTCAAGCAATATCGACTTTATGGTTTGAGAATTCAGTGATTTTTCGTTGTCGCAATATATAGTTTTGACATTTGGAAAAAAATTTATTAATTGCAATATTGGTGGTTTTACGTCCACAATAGTTCTGGATGCAATTTTTTGCACAACAGCAAATTTTTAAAACTTGTCAATGCAAGTCAGAAAGTACTTTTGATCTGTAGAGAAAATATAAACATGCAAAATTTCTCCGACATAAGATGATTTTGGAGTTGCCTCTATAGCATTTTGTTTTTTGGTGTCGATCATATTTTGATTTCGAACAGATCTCACAATTTCCTGTTATTATTGCATTCAATACACCGGGGTTAATGACTTCATGTAATATCTCGAATAACGATTCGATGTCATGAAACGAAACAACATGTCTTGTTTTCGAGCCAAATATTATGAACGTCTGTTTTGAAGGATTAGTACCTTCCTGAACAGCGTTGCCATTTTAGCCGTTTTCCGGCTAGATTTAGCCGGTATTGATAGCAACTAGCCGGCAGCCGATTTGTTAGCCGGTTTGTAAAAAAAAGTTAGCCGTTTTTAGCCGATTTTACTATTTGCCTAATTTTCAGGTGCAAAAAGTAAACAAGTTGTTCGAAAGCAATAATGCAGACCCAATGAAGATTTTTAATGAACTCAATGTTTTACTTTCGCATCTATGCTCCCTAGTGGTTATTAGCGCGGACACATTTGATCCTATATGCTCCCCGTTGGAACCATACCTTGCTCCATTTCCTCAGTTTTATCACAGTTTTGAAGAGTATTTAAAAACAAAAGTAAGCACAAACGCTTTTGACCACGAAGCCGAGAAAATAATTCGAGAAAATGGTCGCTATTTTATTATCACTTTAATAAAGGAATTACGCCAACGCCTCCCTACAAATATTGCCACACTAAAAAAAATTGACTTTTTTCGGTTGGAAATGCATTAAGAGTAATTAAACCAAAAGTATTTGTTCAACTACAGCAACAAAAACACAAATATAATGCCGACGAAATAACATCCATAGAGATGCAATGGCAACGGTTAACGTTACATACCTGGAGTAATTTAGACTCAACTGTAAAATTTTGGGCCAAAGTTTATCAATTTCGAAATGCCCTAGGAGAAAACCCTTTTGCTGACCTTTGCAACCTAGTTTTTAGTTTTCTTGTTTTGCCTATAAGTAATGCAGAAGTAGAGCGAATATTTAGTTCAATGAATATAATAAAAACTAAGCAAAGAAATCCAATGTGCGTTAAAACGTTAAACGCTATTTTATATATAAGATACGGTTTAAAACGTGAAGAAAAATGCTGCCATAATTTTACTGTAGATGACGATCTCTTAAAATTAATGAATTCAGGTGATATATACAATAGTGATTCATTTGATGATGAGGAATATACACTCGATATAAATTAATGGTGTTAACTAGTCTTTCGTTTCTTGCGATTTATTTAAATAAAGCATGTGAATTTTCACTAAAACATTTTAGCCGTTTTTAGCCGCTTTTTTTTGCCAATCTAGCCGGTCGGCCCAAAAAGTTCTGGCAACACTGTTCCTGAAACATAATTTGGTTTCTGAAACCGCTGACAGGTTTGTCTACTGTTTCAATGGTGAAAGTTAGCGATTCCTCGCTGTGAATGGTAGCACAGTCAGAGCCGATTTCCATTTCTTCTTGTAACATGGCTATCTGTTGTCTCGACTATGCGTCAGCAACATAATTTTGTTTTCCGGGCTTGTAATAGATTTTTGCGTTATAGCTTTCCATTTATTAAAGATTTCCAACGCTTAATTTTCGCATTCGGGTTTTCGTCCGAAACCGCGTAAGACAAAGGCTGGTGGTCAGTATAAATATTTATCTGACCTACTCCATACAGGTAATTCCTCGAAGAATTTAAGGCCCAAGCGATTGCTAAAAGTTCTCTTTCGTTAGTTGCAAAATGTTCCTCCCTGTCTCTTAGAGTTCTAGAAGTCATAGTTATTGGCTTTTTCCCTTGCGAGAGTACAGCTCCTAATCCCTTTGATGATGCATCTGCTGTTAAATCAAAAGGCTTCGTAAAATCTGAATATGTTAACGTAACGTCTTCTGATGCCAAAATTTATTTTAGAGTATTAAATGCTTGTGTGCCCTCAGAACATAATCGAATTTGTATCTCTTTCTATCGAGTAGCACTAACTTTGCCATTGTCTCCTTTTAGCATATCAGTTAGGAGTTTCGCTATACTAGAAAAATCTTTAATGAAACATCTATAATAGCTTGCTAAGCCTAAGAAAGACCGAAGTCCTCAGAGTGTAGTTGGCTGTTCTTAGTTCTTTATTGAACTAACTTTTTCAAGATTGGTTTTCACACCTCCTCGCGATACTACAAATCCCAGCAACTCTACTTCGGTCTTGAAAAACTTTGATTTTTCTACCGAAACTCTCATAGTTATTTGCGTCGTAAAGATTTCGTAAAACCCATTCAATGTCTTGGACATGGTCTTCTGCGGATTTTGAATAAATTATTATATCGTTGACGTAAACATGGCAAGTCTTGCCAATTTGCTCTCTAACTACGTCGTCAATCGCTCTCTGAAATATACTTGGAGCATTCTTAAGGCCGAGTGCTAAACGACAGAACTCGTATTTACCATTATTAACAGAGAAAGCAGTTTCCTATCTGTCTTTTTGCACCAACTCAATCTGGTGAAATCCAGATTTTAGATCCATTGTAGTAAAATATTGAGCGCCTTTCAAATTAGAAAATATAATTATCGCGTTTAGCATTGGGTATTTATCCTCGATTGTGACCTCATTCAGTTTCCTAAAATCGACCACTAATCGTTTTTTCTTACTGCCATCTTAATCCATTCTTTTTTTTTTCAACAACCCAAATTGGGTTGTTATACGGTGATCGAGAGCAGCGTATTATGCCATTAGCCAGAAGATCGGCAACTTCATTGTTGACGAAGGTTGCTACACCCATTTGGTTGGTATGGATAGAGTTTTGAATAAATGGGTTCATTTGTTTTGTTTCGAATCGTCGCCTCGATATTAGTGTTAAAGGTAGTGACTCGTTAGGGTCAGCAAAAACCTTCTTCTTATTTTCTAGCATACTGTAGAATTGGTTGCGAACTTCGGAAGGAATTTCCTTGCTTCCTATCTTCGTAAAATTAATATTTTCACATTGGTAAAACAGCAGGTTTTCTTTTCCGAAATCATTTTATATTATACCGTGTTTGAAATTTATTTGAGCATAAACTTGATTTGGCGAATCTAAACCAATAATGCCATCGAGTGTTTCAATACTTGGAAGTATACAAAATCTGTGGATACTCCAAATAAGTTCCTCATCATGTCGATCTCTTTGCCGCTGGGGATGGGGCTTAAGTGATGCTATGTCAGTCATACTGGTGTGCCGGGCACAGCACCATGAACCAAGAGGGATACTGGGTATAGGACTGGAGTCTGCGGCTGCTCACCCGTAGTTCGTGTGGCGGCCGTATGCTGCAGCTCCCATGCGCAGACGTCCGCGCCGACGTTCCCCAACCCAACCGATTCCTTTACCCACCCCCTCACCTATTACCTCACCTATATATTGCTGACCACTCTCCCCCTTTCCCTCCTCTGGAAAGCACTTTAAGCCACTGGTGTTGAGGTACTCGTGCCGATGGATGAATAGCCAGCAGTGCTTAAGGAACTGGTCGCTAACGGTCCCCTCCGCTGCCCGGGCAAGGTCGGTTGTATAAGTGCCTTACCACGCTAGGCCGGCTCTGCCGGGGTGGACCACCCCTTCCGAGCATACTCGTGGAAACAAAAATCAATGAATAAAAATAAAAACAAAAACACAAAATTTGAAGAGGAGAGATGTCTCGGAAGATATCCTGAGCGCAGAGGAGGACGTGCTCCTGGCTTCCAGTCAGGGCTCTGCAAGCTCTTCGATAACAATACCGGCGAGCGCTAAGCCTAGCGATCCCGACAATACCCCATCTTCCTCAAAGCCAGCGTTGAGTGCTCCAGGGAGCACTCCAAAGCAAGAAAGGAGGAAAACCAAGTCCTCGGGGGTGGCGCTCAAGTCGATGTACAACAGGGCTGTCTTCATTCTTGACAAGATTGGCAAGAATGCAGCGGCCGGTACTGTACAGTACAGTTGGAGGTGCAATGAGGTGATCGAGGAGTACAGGAGGTACCTTACTTCAAAACCAACAAAGAACCCTGTAGCAGTTAAACGAAGTAGACGTAAGGAGGAGTCTACAACAGAACCAGATGAAAATGAGGCGCGCACGAAAAGCACGCCCCAGCAAGAAGAAACATTGGCGAAACGACGGTACTGTGAAGGGATCGCCTTCAGGTCGCGTTTGACGGCGAAACCACAGGCAGCGGTAAGCCAGTTCAGGAGAGGTGGGTCGAGATCGAGTCAAAACTCTCTGAACGGGTTTGAAAATCCGGGCAACCCTATTCCAGGATTTGACTCCAGTGAGTCCCTGAGGGGTTGTCGGATTTTCAAATGTAGAGATGAGTTCTCTAGGGAATTCCTCAGCAAGTACGTAGCCGAAGTCGGCAAAGCCTGGGAGAGTTTGAAATTCAATCTAATCCCTGCCGAGGAGGTACCTAGGAAACCCAGGGCCCGCATTTGGCTGCCGAAGATGGCCATGGACATCGACAAGGTGATCCGCTTCCTGCAACGGCAGAATCCAGAGATACGCATGACAGACCGGGTAGTCATTCGTGCAGAAAAGCCTCTAGAGAGCACGCAGAGTTCTTCGTACCTTCTGAGGCTTAACGAAGAAAGTATTGAGCTATTGCAAAAAATGGACAACGAGCTGCTCTTCGGGGTGAAACTAAAAATATTCCGCTCAAATGAGCAGATTCCAGAAACTGATATCGAGGATGCCAACCAGATGTTGGGAGATATGAACCTTAAGGTTACCGCGGACGAAGAAGTCGCTGAAGGTGCCAACCAGGTGCTGGCAGGGCCAGTTGGCAATGCCGAAAAAGTCGATGAAGGTGGTCCAGGCAAATCTTAGGCACTCTAAGGCTGCCTCGGACAAGCTCCTTATCTACCTAAGGGAGGAAGACATCGACATCTCGCTGATACCGGAAGCTTGGGTAAGGGACCTTGAGGTTAAGCGACTCACCGACGCCCGCTATAACCTCTTCTACGCTAGTATATCAAGTAAATCCTGCGCGTGTATATTGGTTAAAAACATATTAAAGCTTTCTTATGTTCCAACTCCAGCTCACCGGAAACTACAGTCGTCAACTTGGAGTTGATGAATAAACGAAGCTGTCTTATATCATCCGTATACACGGCGCACGATAGGTCGTGTCCGCCACAGGAAGTCGTCACTTTAGAAAGGTTAGCAGGAGCTAGTCCAGTGTTACTCGGCTGCGATGCCAATTCACGACATACATTATGGGGCAGCTCGGAAACTAACGAAAGAGGTGAGTCACTATTCCAATTTATTATTAATTCTACGTTTAGGATTTGTAATAGGGGTAGTACTCCCACCTTCATACCCCTGGTTTTTGCGGTTTGGAAGAAGTCCTAGACTTAACTCTGCTGACTGAGGGGAGCCCAAAGATCAATAAGTGGAGAGTATCCGACGAAGAGACCCTCGCGGATCACCCTCGAATACTCTTTGAGTTAAATATTGCGGCGGATACGCCTACTCCCTTTAGAAATCCTCGTAAAACAGATTGGGACTTATTTCAAAAGGTTATTGAAAAAGAACTGAAGAAACTACCAGTTGAAGAAATTCCTACAAGGGGCGAGCTGGACGTCAAAGCGGGCAGCCTGAGTAAGGCCTTCGAAAAGGCCCTTACGAAGGCTTGTCCTCTGAGGTATGGCAAGAAAGCGCGCACACCTTGGTGTAATTAGAACCTTACAGTGCTACGGAAGCAAGTAAGAAAATCCTTCAACGAACGCTTCTGGAATAAGGTGTGGGACCTATACAGAGAGAACCTAAAGAAATACACAAAAGCGATACGGGACTCCAAGGAGCCGTCCTGAGGAAAGTTTGCGAATCCATCCGGGATACCAAGGAATCTGCGAGATTAAGCAACATCCTTGCCAAGGGGTACTCACAGCCAACATATATAAAAAGGTTAGATGGTTCGTGGACCGCTGGATATTCTTCTGAGTACACATTTTCCAGGGTGTAAAATCGGTGTAGTGGAAACCGATGCCCCAGACCATATACCAACCCTCGCCGAGGACCTCTTAGAGGAGCTACTAGAGAGGGAAAAGACAAAATTTGCTATCTTCAGCTTCTCACCATATAAATCACCGGGTATGGACGGAATACTACCAGTCATGCTTCAGAAAGGTATTGAGTTGGTCATTCCAGTCCTAGAAACAATTTTTAGAGGCTGCCCAATACTGAACCACGTTCCGTTAAGCTGGAGGAAGATTAAAGAAATTTGTATTCGCTCAAGACGTTTGAGAGGCTGTTGGATCTGTATGTTTGGGACAAGACGCCCAATGTTTATTATGCTCTCAACATGGGAAGTCAACGGAGACTGCCCTACACGAAGTGGTATGTACAATTGAGAGTTCGCTCTACCATATACAATTTACAATGGAGTCCTTTATAGAGATCGAGGGGCCTTTAATAATGTCAGTGTACATTCCATCCATGAGGCACTTTTGCAAACAGGGATTGATCACTGTGTCCGGGGTTGGATAGTGTCTCTGCTAAGGAGCAGAGTAATACATGCCGAATTGGGGTACCAAAGCAGGGCCGTATATGCAGTGAGAGGCACACCACAGGTAAGATATGGATAAGGATATCGAAGGCAAAATAAACTATTTCGGCATAACAATTAAAATAAATAAGGTTAAAAACAAATGCGAATTCGGGATATATAGAAAGCCCACGGCCACAGACACAATACACAATACTTCAAACCATCCCCAACAGTACAAAAATGCAGCCTTTAGACATCTAATAACCAGGCTTGAACGAACCCCANACCACAGGTAAGATATGGATAAGGATATCGAAGGCAAAATAAACTATTTCGGCATAACAATTAAAATAAATAAGGTTAAAAACAAATGCGAATTCGGGATATATAGAAAGCCCACGGCCACAGACACAATACACAATACTTCAAACCATCCCCAACAGTACAAAAATGCAGCCTTTAGACATCTAATAACCAGGCTTGAACGAACCCCATTGGAAAAGGAAGCTTACAGCAAAGAACTTAATACGATATACGCAATCGCGGAAAATAACGGATACAGAAGGCGCCTAGTAAACAGTAAGTTGACTTGCGAATGTCAACATAGTTACATAGGACAAATAGGGCGCAACATAAAAACAAGATATCGTGAACATATAAGGGACTACAACAAAAAAATGCAAAAACCTTCTACCACCCCGGAATCGAACTTCGCAAACCATATGGTAGAAAACCATTGTACGCCAATGAAAATAGGAAAGACAGCCAAAGTTCTCCATGTACAGCACAAAGGACAACGCCTAAACGTACTAGAGAATATGGAGATATACAAACAAAAGACGTTCGTCGGAAAAATAATAAATGAGCAAATAAAAACCGCATTTGATATATTATTCGAACCACTCAGGCTACTATACGCAAAACAAAACAGAAACCCTGCAACTACCATAATCAATGAAATGCAGGTCCAAAGTACAGAAACAAAGAGAAAGAAAATACCTACCAGCGAATCCATGCAACAATTAATAAAAAAAAAGGTGAGCAGCTAATTTCTACCTGAGGATGTACACACAGAACTGAAACTACTGGTTGAACGAAAGAATATAATCCGCTGAGACGTACCTATCTATGAACCAACGACGATTTAACACGGCTATAAATAGTGACAGACAAACAGAAACTATTCAGAACGGAAAATGACACTGAAGATGGTACAACGCCGAAACCGGTTTGTCTCCAAACCAAATTTGACAAGGGATGACGGAAAATGGTTCCACATTACATCAAGGTGAAATACCTTGGAGTTATTCTGGATCCCAAACTTAACTGGAAACCAAACATTGTGGAGCGTGCTAGGAAGGCCACGGTGGCTCTCTATGCAACCAGGAGAATGTTGGGCAACGGATGGTATTTGAAACCAAGAATTGTGCATTGGATGTACACAGCTATAGTCCGACCCATAATCTCTTATGGGGCGCTGGTCTGGTGGCCAGCCCTTACTAAGGATTACGTAGTTAAAAAGCTAGAAGGAATTCAAAGGCCAGCAGCCGCTAGCGTAACAGGTGCAATGAGATCCTGTCCGATGGACGTTTTGAACGTCCTTCTTGACTTATTACCTATAAATATCTTCATCGAAAATGCAGCTGTTAACAGCGCCATCAGACTGCGTGCCCTAGGGCTCTGGAAGGAAACACCGTTCGGGCGCGGTTCCATCTTAGCCGGAATACCGTCTGAAATTAAAGCGTTGCCCACTGACTATATCCTGTAGAGGACCTGGGCTCACCATAAACCCCGCACGAAATTCCCAAGGCACAGTGACTGGAATCAGGAAGATTTGGGGTACTTGCAGGGCTTAACTGTCTTTACGGATGGGTCAAAGATGAAATGCGGGGTTGGTGCTGGGGTTTTCATTGAGCAATATAACCTAAAATTATCCTTCCGCCGACCAGACTATGCAAGCATTTTCCAGGCAGAAACGTTTGCTATTTGGATTCACAAGGGCGAATAGGTAATTTTTAAGCTGACAAAGTTAAAAGAACGAAATTCCAGGATGTTATCGAGTTTATATAACCCCTCAACATACATATAATTTTTTCAAAAACAAATATTGCGAAATTTCAAGGATAACATTTTAAAATGACAATTTCAATATTTACCAGCCCTTCTATAAACTTGAATCTGTTTAAATTCTACAGGATTTCCTCATTAACTGTATAACCATACTTCTTCTCTAAGCACATTTCTCTGAATTTTTTAAATCATTTTTGAATTACTGACGTCAGAGTGAAAAATTAAAAACGCAATTTTACTATATTTGGCCTATGGTTACGCGAATATATTGACACTAGTGAACAAGCATGGCGTAAAGACGCTAAAATTGAGTTTAATATTTTAAACAGATGGCAAAACTATTCTTCACAAACCTTAATAAATATTGCAAATGTTTCAAGTAAATTCGTCCATCCCTTTTTGAACGAAGAGAGGTCTCAAATGGCGTCGGTTTTTCATTTCCTCAAAATTCAAACCACTGTGCACCGCTAAAAAAGGTCGTAACTTCAAAAAATAAAACCTTAACGCACATTTAGAATGACGGTGCTGATCTGATGACCTTCACATTAAAGATCTGATTACCATAACAAAAAAGTTATTTATTTATAAAAATTAACTCAAACTAAATTTTTCGGTATATTATGGGTTTATTCGAAAGAACATATATTCCCAATAGTTATGGATCCCGATTTCATCATGTGACTGTCTTCGCAGTAGCGCATCCGAGTTCTCCAAGACCTTGTTGATGGTTTCTGGCTCTATCGTAAGAAATGCCCGACATACGCCTTAAAGGCCTGAATCGTTAATAGATTGTTCGCATTATATCGGTCCTTCACGGCATGGCACAAAAAAGTCTAAGGGCGTGAAATCGCGGCTCCGAGGGGGCCAATTGACTTCATCGAGACGGCTGATAACACAATTACCGAACTTTATCGCTCAAAATAAAAATCGAATAGATGACAACCCTAACAAAAAATATTTTCAAACTAAAGTTTTAATAAAAAGCGTTATTTTGAAACTCATATTTAAATATTTCATTAAAATTGTATAAAAGCTAAATAAATTACGCTTTTTAAACAGGTGGCAACCTTCTGCGAAGAGCGGACCTTCTTTAATTCTTTTGATACATAATTCAATTACCTGAAGAATTAAATTGAATTAAATTTTTTTATCACCTGGTAACTCTCCCAAACAGTTCAGATATAAATCCTTCTCAAACCCATCACCTCTTTAAGTAATTTATTTAACTTAACTTATTTATTAACTTAATTTGCTAAACTTCATAATTCATTTAAATTCAAAATTTTCAACTGCTGGCAACTCTCTTCAAACCATCAAACAAAATTTTGATGTTTAAACTAAAGATTTCTTAGCACTCTTTCGATTAACACCCATATTTTAATACTGCATATAACTAAATTCGGCTTTTAAAGCAGGTGGAAACCCTTTTCAAAGCATTTTAAAATTACTACCTTTTTAAATTCCTTTAGTCTGGACCCCTGTGGGGGAACATTTTGTAAATTACCTATGTAATTTCCCTGTTTAAAATTTAATTCGATTTTTTAAACAGGGGCAACACTCGCACAGTTAAGAAGCAAAGCTTTTAATAACAATTGCGACTGATACCTATGGCAACTCTTACCAAAAAGTAAAACCTCATTGCACATCTGCAACCAAGCCTTTTAATTTGACACCTCATTTTTGAAAATCGAGCGAAGGATAGGGATATGATGATATTGATTTATAAATAATCTCAACTTGATTTTTTAAAAGGTGGCAATTCTTTTCGTAAAAGTAAAAGCCTACTGCGCATCTACATATCAAGCCCTTTAATTTGATACCTCATTTTTGAAATTCAACCGAATGGTTCAGATCTGATGACCTGGACAAAAAGTCCTTTCGCGTATTATTCATATATATAGATATACTAGCTATACCCTGCCACGCTTTGCTGTGGCATATTCCTGTTACATGGATGATAAATTATTAACGAAACAAAGCATACGTTTCATATGAGTTTGATTTTGTAATAAGTACTTGTGTGCACACAATATTCGTCGTGTTTCCATTCTCTGCATTGATATCAAGGATATCTGGTTTGCNATTTTCAACTGCTGGCAACTCTCTTCAAACCATCAAACAAAATTTTGATGTTTAAACTAAAGATTTCTTAGCACTCTTTCGATTAACACCCATATTTTAATACTGCATATAACTAAATTCGGCTTTTAAAGCAGGTGGCAACCCTTTTCAAAGCATTTTAAAATTACTACCTTTTTAAATTCCTTTAGTCTGGACCCCTGTGGGGGAACATTTTGTAAATTACCTATGTAATTTCCCTGTTTAAAATTTAATTCGATTTTTTAAACAGGGGCAACACTCGCACAGTTAAGAAGCAAAGCTTTTAATAACAATTGCGACTGATACCTATGGCAACTCTTACCAAAAAGTAAAACCTCATTGCACATCTGCAACCAAGCCTTTTAATTTGACACCTCATTTTTGAAAATCGAGCGAAGGATAGGGATATGATGATATTGATTTATAAATAATCTCAACTTGATTTTTTAAAAGGTGGCAATTCTTTTCGTAAAAGTAAAAGCCTACTGCGCATCTACATATCAAGCCCTTTAATTTGATACCTCATTTTTGAAATTCAACCGAATGGTTCAGATCTGATGACCTGGACAAAAAGTCCTTTCGCGTATTATTCATATATATAGATATACTAGCTATACCCTGCCACGCTTTGCTGTGGCATATTCCTGTTACATGGATGATAAATTATTAACGAAACAAAGCATACGTTTCATATGAGTTTGATTTTGTAATAAGTACTTGTGTGCACACAATATTCGTCGTGTTTCCATTCTCTGCATTGATATCAAGGATATCTGGTTTGCCGACACGGGAACACGCAACATCTAAGAACCAATCTGCATCTCACTCTAAACCATACTTTTCCAAAGGATAACCTTGAGCAATAGTGATTGTGATTCCGAATGTCAATCGAATTCGGAACTGCAATCTTTAAAATTGAAATGGTGTATCGGTCGGAATCATGGGAATTCTTCACCTTTGAAAGGCCACGTAAAAATCTTTACTTACACTACGTTCTTCATCAATTTCTTAACTGCGAGTCGCGTACTGTTGCGGAGTTTTAGTTGATTAATATTCCGCAACGTTATAATTGGAACACCTATTTTCAAATCAGTATGTGGGGTCATCCCTGGAAGATCAATCGATTTCAAAAATTCCGTTGGATAATTAACTGATTCGTCTTCTTCCACAACGGTGTTTANTTTTGAAAATCGAGCGAAGGATAGGGATATGATGATATTGATTTATAAATAATCTCAACTTGATTTTTTAAAAGGTGGCAATTCTTTTCGTAAAAGTAAAAGCCTACTGCGCATCTACATATCAAGCCCTTTAATTTGATACCTCATTTTTGAAATTCAACCGAATGGTTCAGATCTGATGACCTGGACAAAAAGTCCTTTCGCGTATTATTCATATATATAGATATACTAGCTATACCCTGCCACGCTTTGCTGTGGCATATTCCTGTTACATGGATGATAAATTATTAACGAAACAAAGCATACGTTTCATATGAGTTTGATTTTGTAATAAGTACTTGTGTGCACACAATATTCGTCGTGTTTCCATTCTCTGCATTGATATCAAGGATATCTGGTTTGCCAACACGGGAACACGCAACATCTAAGAACCAATCCGCATCTCACTCTAAACCACACTTTTCCAAAGGATAACCTTGAGCATTAGTGATTGTGATTCCGAATGTCAATCGAATTGGGAATTGCAATCTTTAAAATTGAAATGGTGTATCGGTCGGAATCATGGGAATTCTTCACCTTTGAAAGGCCACGTAAAAATCTTTACTTACACTACGTTCTTCATCAATTTCTTAACTGCGAGTCGCGTACTGTTGCGGAGTTTTAGCTGATTAATATTCCGCAACGTTATAATTGGTACACCTATTTTCAATTCAGTATGTGGGGTCATCCCTGGAAGATCAATCGATTTCAAAAATTCCGTTGGATAATTAACTGATTCGTCTTCTTCCACAACGGTGTTTATCGACGCATATGTTATTGTTTAAGCGACTTATGCATTTCCCGCTTAAACAAAGAACAGCGAACACACAGACGCACTTGTTTTTAAAGGCACTTCGCTCGTGTTTAATTGGGTATGCATTTGTTACGCACTTCTCAAATATCTATTCGCTGAACTTAGTGAAGTGATAAGTCGCTGGCATTTTCAGCTATGGTCAACGCTAACCCAGCTTGGCTATCACACGGTGCTTTGAGCATCACCCACACTCCACTCCCGGAGTAATTTTTGGCATGGTATTAAGCTACTGCTTACAAACCACACTGGGGCTCTGCACGAATGCATCCCTGGATAAATCCCAGCTCATTTCCCAGCAGCCTAAGGCAGCTAGAGCATGACTCCTCCAATGGAGTCCCACAATGAATACACGGTGAAACGGTCACATCTTGCGCTACCGCTTCATCAGCCTACCCACATATCTCTCTCTCTTTCTCTCTCGCATATCAGGTTTATGAAGTGCGTGGCTGACTTCATGTGCACCTATAAATCATATGGTCTCATTGAGCTCGATACACAAACACTCGCAAAGGTAATCCCTACCTCCTCATCTACCCTAACTCGACCACAA
>NW_016157960.1:75183-75638 GCF_001687245.7 Rhagoletis zephyria
CGTATCACGTAATTTTCTTTCGTATGGTTTTCGATCGGTGAACGGATGTTACGATTTGAAACCTGGTCTCCCGCTCTCCCTCAGCTAAGCAGTTGTCACTTTGAATGCCGGATTGAATAACATTAGTGGTGTTCACCAAAGTGAGCAAGTGGCCTGGCAGTCTGGTAAAAGAGCAGACCAGCTCAAGCAACGACTGTTGTCAATACCACTCTTATTTAGTTGATAGACATCCTTATTCTTCGCAGCAAGAATAGCTCGTTCACTGAGCCTGTAATTAATTTTCTTAATTAAGAAACATTCTTTCCATCAGTTCTCCTTTTGATGTTCCTTAGTTACAAAAATTATCAGGCAATACAATTCGTCTTAATNGTGAGCTGTAATAAATTTTCTTAATTAAGAAACATTATTTCCATCAGTTCTCCTTTTGATGTTCCTTAGTTACAAAAATTATCAGG
>NW_016157960.1:75738-78789 GCF_001687245.7 Rhagoletis zephyria
AACAAAATTAATATACCGTTGTGCACAAGTGCGCTCGGGTATAAAAAAGTAGTATGCAGGTTTCTAGCCCATTTAATTTTAGTAATAATCTTCGATATGTTTTTTATATGGAGAATATGAGCGACACCTTCAACAAACAAAGTTGTCAAAAATTAATGGTAAGTCCTAGCTTCCTCAGACTTGCACTTTACTGTACTAAAAAACTGCATACTTTAGTCTAAAGAGTGCAATATTTTCATGGAAATTTGCAGAATTTTCTTTAATTTTGCGCAAGGTTGGGAACTCTGATTTATGGGATTTTTGTTGTAGAAATAACCATATTTTTATAAAAAGTTTGCGAAAAATAAAATAACTAGAAAACAGTTGACCGTATTGCATAAAACACTGTATGTACCTAAACTTTTTTGACTGACCGATGTCTCGCGAAAAGTATATTTTCATAACTACATAGAGTTATTTATTTACTTACCTCTATAAACTTATGTTCAAACAGCCACGAAGTATAAATTGTCCGTACAAAAAGAGGCGATGTGACACACGCATATATTACGCAGTCCCAAATATACATATAGCTGAAGGCCTTTTGATTGTCGACCTCAACAAACTCGTCGATTTCGGATATTTTAAAACTATAAAAATTATATAAAGAATAATATTTAACAGGTATGTATATATAATTAATATAATATAATAATATAATTAACCTGCGATAATAATAAAGTCACTTATTTGAATTTTACCCCTTTTAAATTATGTATGTAAATTTACGTCCCACCGTGGAGTATTTGCATAGTAAAACCGACCAATGGCACGGGTAAACGAACAGAAATCGATTACTTACCACCATACGCACCAGCGTCAAAATTTCAAAGTTCTACGAAGTACCGTTACAAAGATATAGCGAAAGGAATTTTGGCTTAAGTGCTAAATTGTACTCTGTTTACATATTTTTGTGCCCGCAGTGTCGGTTCAAGCCTTTTTCTCCGTGAACAATTCTTCATTGCAGAGGGGAATTGTTACATTTTTGTGTGAAAGTTCTGAAGTGCCTCTATTATTCTTCCAAATATGGACTATTTACCAACATTTGAGATAGATTTAGATTTTATTTATTTATTATTTCCTTAAGTCAGCACGCAGTTCTTAAGGAGTTTGCTACGCTTTCTACTACGGTTTTCTAAAGTTTTTTGTGAAAAAAGAGCACAAGGCAACCCAGGTTTGCAACAGAAATATATGCCCGTTCCATTATTTCTTGAGGAAAGAGTGAGGCAACAGGCTGTGAAGTATCAAAAATGTCATTTTCTTGAGATCTGCATACAGGCCATTAGGTGTTAAAATACTTGGTCATTGCAGAGCACTTGTGCGATACAGCGACACCGATATTTCTGAACAGTTAGTAGAAGAGGAAAATTCTGTGTTCGTTGCTTCAAATATTGCACTCGAATAAGGCAAAAACGGCACATCCTCTGCCCTTTGATGCTTGGTCAAGGGAGATGGTTGCCTAAATGGCAAAGATTGCTTAAAATGGCAATATTTTGAAATGCGTGAGCCCGATAAGGATAAGTACGCAAAACATGCACTTTTACAGGGTTGAGTGTAAAACAGTGTAAAACGCAGGGTTGCACGAAAGAAAAGTTGAATGGCTAAATGTTAGCTGGCGACCAACTTCGTTGGAAGCAATGAGTTGAAGGGGCGCTCAACCAGACGTTGAATGCAAACGCGAATATTTCGATATTTTTTCATATTTTGATATTTTTAGCCATTCAACTTTTTTCCGGGCAACCCTGCGTAGAGTTGTTGAACAAATTGCAAATGTTGAACGCAAAGCTGAGCAATACACTGCTTAACATCAAACACATTTTGCACCATGGAAGAACTAAATTTTTTGGAACAAACGAAATCAGTGTTAGTCAATGTTATTGTGGCTTATTAACATTTTGTTNAAGAACTAAATTTTTTGGAACAAACGAAATCAGTGTTAGTCAATGTTATTGTGGCTTATTAACATTTTTGTTCTTTTTTTAATATTTTTATTGAGCTTCGTACCACGATTGTTTATTAAGAACAATTGAAAAAGCAACAAAGTCTAAGCGGTAGAAGTTATAGCACTATTTCGGAGATCACCACATCTCCTCATCATATTTCTTTTTTCTCCACTTCAGCAGGGATCGAACCTGCGAATTCAATGTTCAAAGTCAGTAGCGTTAACCACTGAGCTATGTACATCCCGTAAACTCTTGTTGCTAATTCATTTTCCTTATTCAACCAACTACTATCAAGTGCAGCTGATTTGCCGCTATTTAAACTCGACAGCGTGGTTGTTGTTGTCAATTCTATACATCCATTTGCTTATTTGCTTTTTTGTATAGTTTCAGGCAGGCTCTTCCTAAACTATGTATTTGTCAATGTTATTGTGGCTTGTTAACATTTTTATTTTTTTATTTTTTTTATTTTTATTGAGCTTCGTACCACGATTGTTTATTAGGAAAAATTGAAAAAGCAACAAAGTCTAAGCGGTAGAAGTTATAGCACTATTTCGGAGATCACCACATCTCCTCATCAGACTTCTTTTTTCTAGACTTCAGCAGGGATCGAACCTGCGAATTCGATGTTCAAAGTCAGAAGCGTTAACCACTGAGCTATGTACATCCCGTAAACTCTTGTTGCTAATTCATTTTCCTTATTCAACCAACTACTATCAAGTGCAGCTGATTTGCCGCTATTTAAACTCGACAGCGTGGTTGTTGTTGTCAATTCTATACATCCATTTGCTTATTTGCTTTTTGGTATAGTTTCAGGCAGGCTCTTCCTAAACTATGCATATGTCTATGTTATTGTGGCTTGTTAACATTTTTATTTATTTTTTTTTATTTTTAATATTTTAATTGAGCTTCGTACCACGATTTTTTATTAAGAAAAATTGAAAAAGCAACAAAGTCTAAGCGGTAGAAGTTATAGCAGATGTTCGGAGATCACCACATCTCCTCATCAGACTTCTTTTTCTTCAGACTTTGAACATCGAATACGCAGGTTCAATCCCTGCTGAATTCTAGG
>NW_016157960.1:79242-96494 GCF_001687245.7 Rhagoletis zephyria
AAACAAGAAACGTAACGTTTGACATCGATAGACTCCATGTTGCCGTGGTCCGATTGTAGGAGGACGCATACTTACGTGTTCGTATCTAGGTTGGAAGATTAAATGCATTGCTGCAATATGGGCATCGGAAATGGTTTTGAAAACGCTTTATTTTTAGCAACCTCCCAGGGTGGTCACTGGTTAAAAAAATCAGATTCCACTTTAATTTAGGGAATTAGATAATTCAAATATGTATCACAGTAAAAGTAAGAAAATGTAATAAACCTACATTTTTGTAATAATTACAGTGTTTGTAACTATTTATATGCAAAATTTGATATGAAAAATAGTACCAAATTTCGTACTACTTCGCAAAGCGGGCTTTTTTTCTTCCCGTTTCTCTCGTGCTTCCATATTACAACCTTTTGTAAGGGAGCCGTCGACATGAGCTGTCACTACGTACAACACCTTGTATAATTCCACCATGAGTTTAGGAAGAGCCTGCCTGAAACTAAACAAAAAAGGAAATAAGCAAATGGATGTATAGAATTGACAACAACAACCACGCTGTCGAGTTTAAATAGCGGCAAATCAGCTGCACTTGATAGTAGTTGGTTGAATAAGGAAAATGAATTAGCAACAAGAGTTTACGGGATGTACATAGCTCAGTGGTTAACGCTTCTGACTTTGAACATCGAATTCGCAGGTTCGATCCCTGCTGAAGTCTAGAAAAAAGAAGTCTGATGAGGAGATGTGGTGATCTCCGAAATAGTGCTATAACTTCTACCGCTTAGACTTTGTTGCTTTTTCAATTTTTCCTAATAATCAATCGTGGTACGAAGCTCAATAAAAATATTAAAAATAAAAAAAGAAATCAGTATTAGTTTTTATAGAGAACTAGAATTTTAATCAATAACATATGTATTTGTGTTGAAGAGTTGTTTTCTTAATAACAAGAATAAAAGAAATGAGTTAAAGGCAAATGGTTTTTGTTAATGCCAAAAAAGGGTTTTTTAATATATCTTTTGGCTTAACCGCCGCAATTGCGTGCTGTAGCCTTTTTTGTGACAGCAAAAAGGGCGTAAGCGACAAAATCCCCTGTTTCATTAAAGATGGGCAAACAAAACCACCAGTATTATATATCTAACAAGAAACGTAACTTTCCGTGTTAATAAAAAAAAAACACCTACTGAAAAATTTGCTTTTTGTCGCTTACGCCCTTTTGGCGGTTAGGGCTCGATATGTTTTATTTTTACTTTCCTATTAGTCTAAGAGCCAGTGACACAAAGTCTTCGTCATAATGGATATTGATAAGAATAATATCATCACATAGGTAACAGGGAGGAGGAGAAAGTAGGACAGCCATGTAGGCCAAGCCTTTGCTGATGACGTGGTTTATAACTAGTTATGAACGATTTAATTCAAGAAACTTTCGTTATAGGGGATATTATATATATATATATATATATATAAGATGAACCATTCACGCTTTTATACAAAATATCTCCCTTAACGTTAAACCCATCATAAGGACGACTTTTAAGAACTTCTAAAATAGCGTTGGTGAAACTGTCTTTTCGCTGAGCACTTTTTAAGCGGGCTGAAATCTGCGAACCGATGGCCAGCACGTTTGGAAAGCGACTCAAGCAATCTACGTGTTTCAACTTATTTGCAACACGGTGTTCAACTCGAAAGTTGAAATCTTGTAGGTACAAACTCCATCTGGCAACCTCTCGTGGTACGTCCTTCTTTTTAATGGTGTGTAAACGCGGAACAATCGGTGACGAGCGTAAAGTTAACACCCAGGAGGTAACTTCGGAATTTCTCGATGGCAAGGTAGGCTGCTTTGACCTCTATAACATGGCTGTGGCGGTTAGCATCACTAGGCGTCGTTTTCTTGCTCCAGTAAAGTATGGGATGCAAGCATCCATCGAACTTCTGCAACAGCGTCGCACCGAAACCGCCTTTCGAGGCATCAGTATGTAATTCCGTAGGAGCATTTCTACAATAAATTCTTAAAACTGGTTCAGCACATAATGCATTCTTCAACTGACTGATTGCTTTCAGTTCGCCAACTCCGATTTTAAAAGGCACATCCTTTTTTTACAAGTTTGTCAGTGGCCGTGCTATCTGTGCATACCCTTTTATAAATTTTCGGAAAAATCCGGTTAATCTTGGCCTGGCCAAATTTTGCCACCCTCTATTGTATGACCGAGAAAGTCGATCTTGCTCTCCTAAAAATGCCACTTCTTCCGTTTGATGTTTAGGTTGTACTTGGACGCCACTGACAGTACTTGCTTCAGCTTGGTGATACATTCTTCAGACGTTTGTGCGTAGATGATAATGTCATCCACATAAATCTGCATCACATCTTGGTCAACGAGATTTTGGAAAACGTAAGTGATAAATCTTACAAACGCAGCAGGGGAATTGCAAAACCCAAACGGGGCTTTGTTGAACTCGTAAAGGCCCTGCTTTGTGATAAATGCCGTAAAATTGCTACTTGGCTCGTCAATGGGTACATGGAAAAAGCTGTTTTTCAGGTCCATAACAATGAACCCTTTTGCCGCTTGAAGCTTTTCGAGCACGTCTTCAATGAGGGGTACTGGGAAGCAGTCTTTTAGCACTGTTGCTGCTGTTTAACTGCCGAAAATCAACGCACAGTCTGTACGTGCTGTCTACCACTCTACTAGCGAAGTTAGATGTTGATTTGCGTACCACACCATTTTCCAGCCATTCGTCAACTTGTTCTTTTATGGCATCACATTCAACAGGTGGATGACGACTTGGCTGCTGACGAAACGGAGTAATCTGACCATCTGGAACTATTTTCAAGAACACAGAACACTCAACATTGCTTTACGTTGGTTTGTAATCATTAATTATCGATCGTATTAGCGACTGGAACTGCTGCGGTGCGTTGATTTCTACTTTATTTTCCGAGACATTGTAGACCATTAGTTCACTCGATGTATCAAACCCTCTTGCCCTATCGTTTTCGTGAATTTGAAGCCACTCTCATCGAGCGTTAAGCAGAAATTAGATGCAAAATCAAACCCCAGTAAAGCGTCATACAGAATTGCATTGTCAGGCACGTCACATCACGATTTGTGATGAGTTTCTACCCCGTTAACCCGCACCTCACCAACGAAGGCACCGATCGGCACAGTTTTATTGTTACCAAGCCCACTTAGTATCGTATAACATTTCTGTAGATCAACGTGTTTTATCGTCTTGTACACACAGTTTTTTATTAAGGTGACATCCGAACCAGTATCGACTAGACATTAAATTTCCTTTTTATTGAGCGTAATAGTCTTACGCCTTTTATTGCCCTTAATCAATATTTAATATTTATTGAAAGCTGCGGGCAGTTTTTAGAGATATGTCCAGCTCCATTATATTTGAAACATTTAGTATCAGTTTTACAGTCCTTTTTCAAATGGTCTGAGGACCCACAACTAAAACAACGAGTTATTTTTTCACTCTGTGTACTTCTTTTTACAGGACCGTATTGTTTATATCTCTTTTCGTTATCGTTCATATACTCAAGTACATCATATTTTTCGTAAAGCTCATGGTACGATTTGCAGCCGTACATACTGTATTTGCATTCGCTTTTGACATTCAATCCGTCAACAACGTAACGTATGACAGATTCACTCACAACTTCACCTAACGCTGCTATTTTTTCATGTTTACTTTTTTTTCTTCTTTCTCTTAACTTCTTATGTATTTCGGCACTTGCAAACGTACGTTTAAATTCTTTTAATAGCTCATTCTTTAGCTCTTCATATGTACTTACAAACACCGATTCGAGATGTAGTTGTGCCGTCTGTGTCATTTTTCCGCGAGCTTGCACATATTTTTGTTGCTCAGTTAGGTTATACGCGGTCGCGTTTTGCTCAAAGTTAGTCAGCCAACGTTCCACCGGCACACTTTGCCCATCAAAATTAGGCACAACTTTCGCGAAATTTTTTGCGGCGATTTTGCGCTCATTTTGACGGATTTCGTCAGCTTGAATTTTTAGAGTAAGCAATTGAATTATGTCGTGTAATCTTTTACTATTTTCTTCGATTCTAGCCTCCATGTTTTCGCACTTGTTATTATTGTCACTTTCTACTTCGATCACAGCGTTATCTTCACTTTCGTTTTTATTTTTGTTATCTTTTCCCGCTTTTGACCGTGTTACGTATTGTTGTCTTCTTTGCGCTTTCACGTTCTTTCTCATAGTTTATCACACATTGCTATTCTTATAATTTAAACGGCACATTTCCATTTGTATTTGCCCTTTCGTTATTTTAAGAAATTCGACTGGTTCGAAGTTTCCAGTGTTTAGGCGCGTCTGCTAACACCAGGCGCCTAAATACATGCTATGTACTGCTGCATGTGAAAACATTTCCAATTTATGAAATTTTTGCACATGCACTTCTCAACTGCCATGTAATTGAACTTTCTTAAGTTTTGATTAGATGGCACTTCAAAGTATGCTCGGCCTAGTCTGATGCATCCTCCGAACCGAGTTCGTAAATACTTTTCATTGACGAGAGAAATATCTCTCACTCGCCTCAATACAACTCAACTCAAAGCGTTTAGTTTTGTTTATTTCATTGCTGCTGAAAAACAAACGAGCGAGCATTCGTCAATCTCCGAATGAGCGAACAAATCGTTTATTTGTATTTCTCCTTCGTTACTCTCACAACATGCGCTCTTTAAAAGCATCAGATGCTTTTAGTTTCGACTCGATTATTCTCCTTCGCTCAGATTATTTGAAAATAGTTAACTCTTTTCAATGGTAGTTATAATTATACATGCTCAATGAGTTTTATTTTGATAGCATAATTTTTTTTATCACTCGTTTCTATTGGAGTATTTTCGGAGTTTGGAGATTGTTTTGATTTTCGTTTACCGTTTGTTTTTATTGAAGCATTTTTTTGGCAAATTTTCATTTGTAGAAGTTTCGCGCGTTTAGTGTAGCATAAAAAGGGTTCAAAATGGGAAGATTTTCTAACATTGATAAAAGCAAATATGTGTCATATAATGAAGAGACAAATGAATCGACGTGCCTTGAATGTTCAAAAAAGTTCAAGGGTCAAGTGCTTCACAATATTAAAAGGCATTATAGCACAGTGCATAAACGAAACTTTGGAAACAATCCGTCCGCAAAAAGTGCAAACAAAATAAAAATTGAACTGAAACAGCACGAATTCATAAAGTGCTGTGTGGGGCTAGTTACTGTGAAAGCTATACCATTTCGGCTTTTCGATGACGAAGAATATTTTCAAAAACTTATAAAACCATATGAAAGTGCTTTTAACATAAAAGTTAATTCAAGAAACATTGTAAGTAAGCTCGATTTGTGTGCCGGACTCATGAGAAACCATTTAAAAGAATTATTGGAAAACAAAATGGTGTGCATAAAATTAGACATTGCATCAAGGCTCGATAAAAGTGTTTTAGGAGTGAATATACAGATTATACAAAATTTTAAAATAGAAATTTTCACTCTAGGCATGGTAGAGTTGAAAAAGCGACATACGGCGTCCTTTCTAAAGGAAGAAATTCTAAATTGCTTAAATAAGTTTGACATAAAAGCAACACAGATCTATTCCTCAACTACTGATAATGGGTCAAATGTCATCAAAACTTCGGAGTTGCTGCAAGAGCAGGACAATGTAGAGTGCGACGAATATGAAGAAATTCATAACAGACTTAGCTCGGTCATGTCAGTAGTGAGATGCGCCGTACACACGCTACAATTATGCGCACATGATGTATACAAAACCCATAAAAATGAGTTGGCGGTATGCAGAGAAGCAACACGTTCACTACGAAAAATTATTCGTAATAACTATGTTGATGAAGACATTCGGATGCCTACACTAGATAATGCAACTCGCTGGAATTCCACATTCGACATGCTTACTTCTCTGTTAGATCTGAGAACGTTTGTAAATGACCATGCGATTTGTTGTGAAGTAAATTGGGACTTTATTCAAAACTTTGTGTACGCTTTCAAGCCAGTTTCTGAATGTACCAAAAGTTTACAAACAGATAGTTATACTATCGGTGACTTTTACCGAGACTGGCTACTTTGCGAGGCACAACTGGAAAATATCCAGAGCAACGAGTTTGCGATACATTTACTGCAATCTATGCAATCAAGAAAAACTAAATTATTGGAAAATAATGCATTTAATGCTGCTTTGTATATGGATCGCAGATTCAATTATATGGACTCACCGTTTTTGAATGAAATACAAAAAAAGCAAGCAGTGGTAAGCTGAAAGTACCCCTCATCAGTCCCTTTTTCCAACTTAAAACTAACCTTCAAGTTAATTTGATATACATTTTACGCCCTTTATAATGAAACATGTTTTGTGACCAGCCTGTTAAATATTTGTTTTAAATTGTTTAAATTTGTTTATATTTGCAGACACATATAATTAACACAAGCGCAATTTTGAGTAGTTTGGAGGGATGCACTGAAATCGGTAGTGATTCGGAAATCGATCATGCTGAGCAGGTCCAAGTTTTCGACGATAAGTATGATTTGCTTGAAAGAAAAGCCAATTCAATAACGCAACAAAGTGTTCAAGTGTCACAAAATATACAATCGCTTCGCCAAAAACTTGAAGGTTTGGCTCATCAAAGTAAAATGCCTTTCAACACTGACATAATCAACTATTGGAAAAATTTGCAAATTCCTGAACCAACTCTAAGTAAGCTGTCACAAATAATTTTATCTGTGCCAAGCAGCCAAACTTCCGTAGAGCGAGCATTTAGTGCTCTATCTTTAATATTAACAAAACATCGTTCCAGGCTGAGCTCTGAAAATCTTAACAATTTACTTTTTATCAAATTAAATGAAAATTTATTTAAAAATATAAATCTAGACGTAGCGAGCGACGTTCAGTTTTAACTAATGAATTCATTGAATTTTTTATCTACAAGTACATACAGTCACTGTCAAAAGTATTGTGACATTGATTTTTATTACGATATATTCAGAAGGTTTTTCATGTTAAATTTTCTTCGTAAATTTTTTATAAATATAGGGCTCATTAAACAACAAAAAACATTTAAATCAAAATTGTAACCCGTGGAAAAACTTACGAAAAATTCAGCGAATTCGCATCAAGATTTCAAACTTTTCAATCATAATTTGTAAACCGAATCCGAACACGTTGACTTTCCATAATTTTTTTGCTGACGGTGTTGAGCATTTTCTTCCATTTTTTAAATATACCGTGAGCAAAAAAAGTATGGAAAGTCAACGCGAATTTTAGCCACTTAAAACGTTTACTTTTTTATATTAAAATCGAGGGGGCTATAAAACTACGTGTTCGGATTCTGTTTAAAAATTATGATTGAAAAGTTTGAAATCGTGATGCGAATTTGCTGAATTTTCCGTAAGTTTTTCCAAGGGTTACAATTTTGATTTACATGGTTTTTGTTGTATAATGAGCCCTAGCTTTATAGAAAATTAACGAAAAAATATACTTTGAAAAACCTTTTGAAAATCGTAATAAAAATCAATGCCAAAATACTTTTGCTGGTTACTGTATTCCTGCAAATGTGCCATTTTCAAGTTAAGTTTGTTTACTGAAAAATTGCTGAATTTTCTTTAATTTTGTCCAAACATTGAAATTTTAATTTAAATTAATATTAATAAGAATACGGTTCTTATGGTCTTGGGTGTGCATATTTCGATGCATTTGCAAATTCACAACAATAAAATGCGAACGGTTGCCATAGTAGCAAGCATAAAATTTTCAAATGCACCGAAATATGCACATGCAAGACCATATGCACCGGATTGTGATTACCCTTACTTTTTTTGTAGAATATTTCCGCAAATGTGTTGTTTTTTAAGCTAAGTTTGAAATTTTGATGAACAATTTTTGAATTTTCTTTAATTTTGCTCAAAGTTCGAAATTTTCGATTAACATGTTTTTGTTGTAGAATGAGCTCAATGTTTATAAAAAATTTACCAAAAAAATTACCATGAAAAACTTTCTGCAAATGTGTTATTTTTATTCAATAAAGGAAAAAATTTGGGTAGACTTTGTGTTTCGTTTGGCTAAGTGTTCAGGTTTCACATCGATATATTTATCATTGACAAATTTAAATAACGAAAGAATATCACATCAAAATACTTATCATTGATAAATTCAAATACTATTCAGCTCAAATATAGAGCGCATGAGTAGCAAAACGCGGGCTATGCAAACAGTGCAGATGTTCTCACAACGATAAGCACTCTTTGTATACGAACGAATGAGTAATACAAGTGTTTGAGCAGTGTATGCAAGAGCGTTGCTTTCAACGATTTACTCTAAAAATATTTTTCATGGCTTTTGTTTTTTTGAGTGATAACTCGAAAGAGCAAGAGCGAATTTTGAGCGCTCTACGAACTCTGATTTCGACTACTGAATTGATTCATTATCTTCCAGAATTTCGCGTAATTTTTTCTTAATTTGTCTTATGGTGTCATTACCGATTTTTATTTGTATATTAGCCTCTTTTATCTCCAAACTGAGAATTTTAGTTAAGAACTGTTTTTCAATCATTAGCATTTCCTTCCTAGTTTTGTCGAATTTGAAACCCTGTATAATTTTGCTTTACATTTCAGTAGAAATTTAAGCCGTTGTTGTTGTTTCGCAAGTATTTTGTGGTTTTTGCCGTATTGTTTGATGGGGTAACAGATGTCCATGTCGTACTTATATTTAATATGTTGAAAAAAGTGTTTCATTGTGCTGCTTTGTGTTTTTCGTATTTGTTGTTCCGATCAATTTAGAATTATTTTCCGTGGGCCAAGGTTAAAAATTCAATGCTATTGGGTTTGGAGCTTTTTGGCCGGTTATATTGAATAAAACGCGTTTCGACGCATATTCGCGTCTTCTTCAGGGAGTCTATATATTTATAAATACGAAAAACATAATAAGAACGAATAATTATTACAAGGAGCAAATAAGACAATACAAAATAATTTAACACTAATTACACTTACTTTAATATTAAGCAATAAAATTATCACAACATAAATTAAACATATTTAAAAACATTAAGACACGTTAAAGAACACTGCACATCCTTCATCGTCAAACCTCAGACATTGTGTGTAATTGCAGTCGCATATGCACAGTTTATATTATCTACGTCTTCTTTGAAGTTCATTGCTTCAGTTATTTTTTTTTTTGTATGCGCAACCCTTCTAATGTCATCCTTCTTCTCGTTCTGTTCTCCACGTCCAATACCTTTGCATTGTAAAATTTCTTCGACCACGTTTTGTAGGTGGTTTTGAAAAATCTGGGCTTTTGGCTTGCTCAAAACATGGTACATGCATAATGCTCTTGTATAGTTTTCCTGTTGCCGTCATCAAACTGAGTATCATCGTCCCATTCCATGATTTGATTGTAAGCTGTAACACTGTCTTATTAATCAATACAACTTTTTTTTTTGTATTTATTTCCCATCTTGTTCACATTAATTATTTCACTCTAATCACTTTCACTTCTTGACCAAAAAAAAAATCGCCGAGCTTAAGTAATTTTTGCTGACACAGCAATAAAATTCGAAATTTATAAAAAAAAATTTTGTGTTTTTTAATAGAGTTAAAAAGAGACATGGGCTTTGACGACTTTAAGCAATTTCCGCTTCTATCAAACGTCAAATCGATTGACTTAAAATTCTTTAAAACTTGCTATAAGTCTTTCTAATAAAAAGGAAAAAATATCTGGTCGGCGCTCAACAAAAAACGCATTTTTGAATTTTCCCATATAAACTAGAACAGCCTTAATGTAAAGATAATTATGTCAAAGTTTGTAATAATGTCTTTTCGCCGGTTTTATTACATAAAATACCCCTGAATGCGTCTGGGTAAACAGAAAGTGTAAAATGTAAAAAGCTCGTAGCGTTAGCTTTTTGTTTATATTTAAGTATATACATAGTTAAATTATACAAATCTTACGATCTTCAGGGAATGTAAAACTCGGTTTGCGGGACTTAGGAGTTGAAATTTACAATTTTTGGTAAAACAGTGGAACAGCAACCAAAGAATGTTCTTACTGTAGTGGTTATACATCAGTGCTAGCTAAAAATGAGAATGTGTTTGTGGTAAAGCACGGTTCAATAATTCTGTGTTGTATTACTTATCATAACAACTTCTGTATGTTTTTTACCATTTTTTCATTGGGCGATATTTTTTAGAGCTACAAAACATAGAAAGAAAGTTAACGGATTTAAGTAAGTAAAAAGTTGGTAAAATCTGTTATGTATTTAATTTTTTTGGGATAGTTTAAATGAGGATTTTTAAGCAAAAAAGTTAACGTTCTTCGAGCACTCTGATTACACTGTACGGCAAAATCAACTTTTTTTCTAGGTATTGCACCAAACCAATTTTTTTTAAGAGATTGAATCATAAGTAAAAAAGTAATTTCTCCGTTTTTCGAAGTTAGCCTCCGAAATCGAGACATGGGCCTTCGAAGTTCGATTTCGGAGGCTAACTTCGAAAAACGGAGAACTTACTTTTTTTACTTATAACTCAATCTCTTAAAAAAAGTTGGTTTGGTTCAATACCCAGCCGAGTGCTGTACAGTGTTATTAAAAGAAAAGCTTTGAGAAATTCAAACAAATTTTAAAATTAAAATTAAAATAAGCTACAGCAATAAATGTTGTGTCTGCATAACACTTAGAACTAAACAATATGTTTTAAGACAACATTTATTGTTGGTGTCTATAATATTTTATTTATTTTAATTTTAAAGCTTGTTTGAATTTCACAAAGCGTTTCTAATTCAGGATCTGAATAAAATGAAGTATTTCTACTCCTACTACAAATTACAAAATTTACTCAGTGTACCTACTTTATTCAACAATAATGCGACATCAACCTGCTTCGACTAATGTTTGCATGCAACTAAATAAAATTTGGTGCTCTTCTACTCTCCCTGTTGACGTTCGGATTGTATACGTGTAAGAAGCCGATTGTGTACATGTGAAAAGCCGAATGTAGTTCGTTTCCCAGGAAAGTGTTTGGCGGGCATTGGTATACATTCATACGTAAGTCAATGCTTAAGAGTATTTTGCTCCACTTCGACAAAATTTATATCTACTTTTTCATCAAAAAGCAGCCATTTTGAAACCTGATTCTTGCCTGGCACAAAGCAAACAATTTTTTATTATTACCAAGAAAATAGGCGGAGGCTTAAGAAACTGAATATTTCATGTACAATAATAAAAAATTCAGGCACAAAGCTTTAATCCTCTCAAAAAAAAATTATAAGTGATAGACGTATGAAAATTAACGTTGGAGAATAGTTTGGTTGAGGCCTTAAATGGCCGTTGTACTGGGTTACAAAAAGCATTGAGCACCCTTGTTTCTAATGTAGCGGCTATTCCACAACTCCGGAGTCCCGCAAACCAAGTTTTACATTCCTAGCCATATTTCAAGTCTAATTTTAACTATCATCAATAGAACTTTAGGATTTCAATTTAATTATACATATATTACAAAACCGCATATATATATATATATATATATAAATTATTTTGTAGAGTAAAAACACTCATATTTAAAATTTTTTCTCTTTTATAAAGCAATTGAATTTCTGGCTAGTATATTTCAGCACGAATGGCTTCGGTGAGCAAATCCAATTTTTTGCAACAAATGTCAGTTACGCGGTTTTGTACTTTAAACAACGATATTATTAATTATGCATTGTGTATACATCTCTACCTGAACTCCGTTATATGCTTTTCAACGAAAATATCCTGAGACGCTAGATGAGCTGCAAAACGTTGTAAGTAATGTTGTTTTCCCTCATCAAGATGCAGCTTGCTGTTAATTGCGTCGTAATATTTAGAATCATCAGCAACAAAAAATATTGTTAATTCTCTTAAAATATAAAAGCACGTTCGCTGAACAGCAACATTAGAGTTAAATATATTTCCCAACAGAAAGTTGAAGACGTCCTCCAGGTTTAGGATATCTGAATTCTTACAGAGCTAAATATAAAGGAAATAATTTAGTTCGTTTTAAAAAGGCAATGAAAATAAATACCTACACTATATACGGTATTAAAATCTAAAAGTAGTAATGAATTCTCTAATTCCTTGAAAATCATAGAAAAATACTCATCTGATGACGATTCTGAAAAAAATACAAATACATAAACATTAATTTTTTTGGGAATAAAATTATTCAAGATAAGTATAGAATATTCTCGTAATGGGTAGGTTCAGAAGGCGCAGCAGTTGAGCGCAACCGTTGCTAAAAAATAAGTGATCGTTATGCGTATTCTGAACGGCCCGATACATTATACTCTCAAAGGTACACACCAACATGTTATCTCAAATGATCAGAAATATATTACGATCATCTAAAACGCACGTTTTCAGTTGATAAGAAGCACACAACAACGCGTTCAGAAGGTGCAATCGCAACAGTTACTGAGCTGTGGCGCCTTCTGAACGTGCCCAATAGCTACGTAGCAGTTGAGCGCTAACGTTGTTTAACACTTATGTCATCGGATAGGTACAAATGTACCCATGCCGCTTTTTCAAACCCACCTGTAATTGCAAGAGACCAATCAACAGCTTCCCCGTTCCTGTTATCTTTTATTGATGTATTTTTTACCCATTTCTGAAGTTTGAGTCAAATAAATGGGACGGAATGGTATCTGGATGGGTTTGCAAAAAATAGATAATAGTGATCGGCATACGTACATTTGTACCTATGGGTAAATACAAGCAAATTATGTGGAAAACTATCGGTTTGCATGTCAAACTAAATTCAACATTTTCAAAAGGAACATGTATTTATATTTTGGATTTTAATAATATCTCTTACTTATTGATTAGGGTGTTCGATTATTCGCCTTTTTTCGAAACCGGTTTTCGAGTTAGGCCAAAAATTGCAATTTGAAAAAACCGGTTCCCGATTTTGAAATTAAGAAAAATCCGAATAAACCGGTTTTAATTTACATAACTTTCATACAGTTCGTATGAAGTCATGACCAAAAGTTATAATAAAACTATTACCAGTAGAGATAGTTTTTATTTAGAAAAGGACAAAATAAGTACAAAGTTTTTTTTTAGATCAAAAGTAAAACGAATAAAAATCGGCTTTGAATAGTGCTCTTGTCTCCGTATCCGAGTGCCACTATCACGAGAGATTTATGGTTCCCAGCAGCATCAAAGCAAGTTTTTTCAAATACGGTCACCCCTCGGCAGACAATGGCAAACCCCGCCGAAAAATGCTTTTTGGGAGGTTGAGTAAAAGTATAGATTTCTCTATTTTTGTCGTTTTAGCGCCAAACATTCATTTATTGGAATCACATATGATATAAGGTTCATCCCCAAATAAACTAAGGTATAATTTTAAAACTATGTATTTAGGGGTTCCCCTTAAACTGGAAAAAGCCTTGCAAACCTCAAAAACTCGAAACTTTTAGTGGGAGGTCAAGATGTGAATGAAATAAAAAATAACCGGTTTGTTCGATGAAAAAATTCCGTTTATTCGATATTCGAATATCAAGACTTCAAAAAACCGCCAATAGATATCCAAAAACCGGTGGAAACCGGCTTGGAAAAACCGAGTCAATTACCCTATTTTTGATCTCAATTTAGTGTAGAATAAATATCATAAGGTATTGTTTTTCTCTGCATAAATATGTATGTATTTTGCATTTACCAAATTTTGAATTTACAAAAGTCTAACACACATATAGATCCATATACACCCACAAATGCACTTACCCAGTGGGAATTAGGAGCACGTAATAATACCTTATTAGCAACTTACTCTTCACCTGGCAGTCATTGCCATTTCCCTGCCGAACGTCCCTTACTTTTACAAAGGCATGGCCGCCTTATGTAATTAGGAATTTAGAATGTACATTTGGTATCAGACATACTTCTGAGCCGCTTTACAAAGTAAGTTACGTGTAATGCAGAGAAGTCGCTCGGAGTAGTTCGGCGCTTGGAGATAACTTCGGTTGCACGTTACTTTGCAACTGACAACGTAATGTGTCGTTGGAGGTGTTCATTTTGTGCTTTACTAGTAGATGACATTGGCCATGATGACAATTTTGGTACTAAAAACTGAAAGAAAACATGGCTTACCTCGTAAGCACCACCTATTTTCCCAGTGGGCACATACACTCACCAACACACAAAAAAGTACAGAGTTGTACACGAAGAACTTTTTTTCATATAAATCCTATATAGGTATACATGTACCTATGCCGACCACTTACGTATGGTCAGAGTACCAGATCACATGAGTGTTAACAAATCAGTGATTAGTGAGCGTAGTTATGCGGTTTCTGGACGCCTAATACACTAGCTGTCAAACTCAACTGTCGAAGGTACACACAACATATTGCGCAACAGTTACCGAGCTGTGGCGCCTTCTGAACCTTTTCAATCACTCAAGTGTTGAAATGAAGAAGAAACAGGGTTTCCACTGAAAAATTTTCTCTCCAACCAAGAGCTCATTCAAAAACCTACCAAAATGTCTTCTTGCCTACCATTTCATTTGATCAAGGTAACTACGTTTCACAGCATTTGCGGGATTTTATACTTAAAATGAGACAGGTAAACTAAAAAGATGGGAATGATAATTTAAAAAAAGGCTATAAATTCACAAATATGTATATAAGCATATACTTATGTGTGTGACAATATTTGTTTATTTTATTTGTTTATTTGTTTAATTTAGCCAATGAATACATCAAATATTCTTACAGACTATTAAAAAGAAAAGTAAAGTAAATTTACAAAATTAATCCCAAATAGAAGATAACAAATTCAAAAAGTCCTTTTTACAAGCTGTAAAATCAATATGAATACAATTTTCGNATCCAAAATAGAAGATAACAAATTCAAAAAGTCGTTTTTACAAGCTGTAAAATCAATATGAATACAATTTTCGATGCGATTAAGATCGCATAGAGCTCTTGTGATAGGAGCGTTTAATGCATAACCAGTTTTTACCGGGCCTATATGAAATTACTCAAAATGACGTAAGTTTCTAAGTGGGGCATTAAAACCACCCGTCCTGAAATAATATCAAATACAAAAGATAGTGACGGAATCGATCTCCTATTTTCCAGCGATTTTAAATTAATGAGCTTACATCTAGCAAGATACGAAGGAATAGGTTCATTAAAATGCAAGGTTCGAAGAGCAAACCTGATAAACACCTTTTGAACTTTTTCAATGCGGTTAACGTAACATGCATGATATGGCCTCCAGATAAATGAGGCGTACTCTAACCTAGATCTAACAATTGTAGTGAAAAGCAATTTAATTGTATACGGGTCAGAGAATTCGGAACTGTTCCGTCGCACAAATGCAAACATTGCATAGGACTTTGAGACAATGTAGTTAATATGATTGCTGAATGTAAATTTTCTGTCAAAAATTACTCCCAAGTCCTTAATCTCCGGGACGGACTTTAAATAATAATTGGAAAAATGATAGGAAGTGTGAAAGACTGTGGTACGTTTACTGTAGGTGACGTGATAGCATTTATTAATGTTCAACGACAAGCGATTGGTGTCACACCACGATTTAAGATTATTAAGCTCTGCTTGAAGTATCTGTGAATCGAGCGGACTCTTTATTACGGAGTAAACTTTTAAATCGTCCGCATATAGGAGAAATTTAGAACGGGAAAAGCAACTACTTATATCATTTATAAACAAAATGAAAAATAAGGGGCCCAAAACGCTTCCTTGGGGTACCCCGGAGGAAGCGATAAAGGGATACGATAATGTATTATCGACATTGACAACACAGCGACGATTACTAAGGTAAGATTTAATCCAATTTAAAAAAATGGAGTGAAAACCTAAAGCAGCAAGTTTATTGACTAAGATAGAGTGTGAAAACCTGTCAAACGCCTTTGAAAAGTCGGTATAAACCGCATCTAACTGATATATACCTTAAGCTGCCTTTACACGGTTCAATTTTCTAGTAGATTTTTGTCGTTCAACCAAAATCGACCCATGTAAATGACAATTCAACCGTAAAATTTAAGTGTTTGGCCGGTCGATTTCTCAGTCAATTTTCCAGTCGACAGATATCCCCCGTGTAAAGGCAGCTTTACATACTCTTAAGGTTGTACATTTGCAAGTGGGCCAATGTGACCAGAAAAAGTGTTTTACTAGAAGTTTTCTTTATAAACTNGGATTTGTGGTAAGGCTACTGGGGGGTATTGAAATATTTGAAGGATGAGCGCCTTCATTGGGTCTAAAGACTTTTAAAAGATGGCAGGCGAAAGCATTTGCTTATCCTCATCATTCCTAACCCAGCTTCCGTTCTANCCACTAGAACTTGAAGGGAGATCTCCCAATGTGAGGGATAAAAGAGTACTCCATTTGTCCTGATTTCGGAGCAATAGAAGAGATTTGTCGGTTTTGAACTCCATTATAACTCGCTTAGGAGTCAAATAGGGGATCTCCTAAGCGAGCAACAAACGAATACTCCCAGAGGCATGATTTTGGAGCAATAAACGATTTTGGTCGACTTTGTATTCATTTATTACCCGTTTAGGAGCCAAACGGGAGACCTCCGAAGTGAGCAGTAAAAGTATACTCGCTGAGGAATGATTTCGGAGCTATAACTGAGATTTGTCGGTTTTTTACTCCGTTATTACTCGCTTACGAGCAAAAAGCTATGTCTCCTAAGAGAGCAATCCAGGAGTATTCCTTTCGATTTACAGGGGAGCTATAGGCACCTCGTTCAAAAGAATTTTTGTGTTATTGGATAAATGTATCATAAAGAAAACTACAGAAAATATTTCATATAGAAACAATATAAGTAGGATGCAATAATTTAATGTCGATAGCACACATTTAAATGAAGGTCCGTGGTATGTATTGCAACTTTTGTTTAAGTTATTAAATATTATATTATATACGGCTAAATACTTTTCAGATTTGGCAAATTATTAGGAGTGTCAGCACTTACGTATGACTCCGTAGTTTTACCGTTCATATCACGCCGGTCCAGATCTTTTACTGGGTGACAAAGATATCAGATGGGCAAAGTCTCCTACACATTAAAACAAGAAAGTTTTATACACTCTCCCTTTTGCGCGAAGTCCAGAACACCCAAGCATCCCTGACACCCAGGAAATCATGTAGTTATCTTACCGTGTTATTATTATTCTGTTTTACTTTTAATGCATTTGTTCGCAACAGGAATTCCAAAATTAATCAATAATGTAATAAGTATTATTTATGTTTTGTCTGATCTCGTAC
>NW_016157960.1:96727-101131 GCF_001687245.7 Rhagoletis zephyria
GCATTTCAGGTTTAGAAACCACTTTCATTACTAATTTATATGATATCGGCTAAAACACTTGAACTTATCGCCACAGAAAAATATTATTTGATCAGTTTTAACCTTAGTCGGTCCAAGGTTCAAGAAAAACACTTTGACGGATGAAGAAGCCTTTCAGGGGAGAGATTCTGTAGCCAGTTAGCGACAAGTTTCGGATCGATATCGCACTTGTTGACTTACAAATATTTGATATCAAACGTCGACAAAACCGATACCGATTCGAAAATTGTCGTTAACTGGTTACAGAATCTGTCCCAGGCCTACAAAAATGATATCGTCCGATTCAGCTGGAACAAAAATGCTTCAAACAAGTAAGGGTTTCTCTGTATTATGGCATCGAACCAACATATATACATCTTTCATTTGAATCAGTAAAAAAGCTCTATTGGCTCTTACATTCGGGTTTGGTTAGGCGTTTTTACCATATTTTTGGCCTATGTGCGCTTTTATTCGAAACCTAAATGTTTCGGTACGAGTATCGAGAGTATTGGGTACATAAAAGTATTGACTCAGCACATCACTACTGCTGTCTTCTCTACTATGACGTCACCAAAACAGCTGATTCTGTCAAAATCACTGAGAGCCGAGTAGCGGTATCGTCATCGGCGCCACCTCTGTATTCTCTCCACCGTGTAAATATATGTATACATATATATGTATGTATGAACGAACTCATTGCGCAATTTCAGCTATGTCGCTACCAAGCAATATATGCAAGCGTGCTTCGCGTAACTACATCCATTCGTACATATGTACATATGTTTGTATGGATATATTTATGATGAAGCAAACGGGCTTCGTTGATGTACTGATGGGCATATGTATGTACTTATGGACAGCAATGTTTTCATGTATGTAAATATGTTTGTGTACATGGATATATGCACATATGTAGTACAAACGAAAACAAATACATAGTCTGTTCCTTTGAACTTCGGACTAAAACCTGTGGAACTGTCAAACTACAATTTTACTCTCTCAAACGAGAGTAAAAGGAGAACAGATGCAGAAGTGCATAGGAACGCAAAAAGCACTATTTCCTGTAAAAACGTCAGTCGGTTTGTTTACATGTCATTTGTCGCATGTCACTAAATAATTATTAAAATCTATACATATTCAACCATCTCATTGTTTCCTTCCATTTTTTTTACAAATATAAGGTACTTTGCTTTCACCGCTGTTTGTTTTTGCTTGCACATGCAAATCAGCTGATCGTTTGACACTTTTCATGAACTAACAGGAAAAGAAACTCCGGACTAAATCCTGTAACTTCTGACTAGGAACAGTTGCTCAGTTACTCTCTCAAATGTGTTCCCACTTACAGGTTTTATGTCAATAGGAACGACTTCCTGTAATTTCTGACTAAATCCTGTAAACCGGACTGCTATTGGAACAGACTAATAATAAGCTGCTCGTTGATATAAATGCGAACTGTACTGATTGTCGAAAATTGTTTGTTGTACATTTGTTCATGTTTGTCATTGTGCCTGTAATTGTATTAACTCGTCCTTCGTTGGTATACTCTGATGAACATATGTGAGGATGATAGAAAAGGCCAACTTATATAAGGTAGTGTAAAAGGAGCAGTTGAAATTTTCGCCCAATGTTTCTCAAAGAAAGCCATAAACGTAGCGACCGTTGGATCAACTTGGTGTTGTTTTGCTCTAGATTGCACCGTTTGTGGGCCTGTTGAATCAATTTATGTCTTGGTTGTATGAAAGATCAAAAAATGTGGATTTTCTGGCAAGTTGTACATCTTATCGCTACATTAATGGCCATGTTGTACAAACTCATTTAATTTGCGTTTATTTTGTACACTAAATAACCGAATATGGATAACTCAGCCGAAATAGGTACGTGCTTTCGTTGAATTTTATAAATATAAGCCGAAACTATGAAATTGCAAAATTGCAATGTTTGTGGGCGAAACGTCCAAATTGATTGCGGATTGATTTTAGCCAACGTTTTCGGCTTGCATTATGTCAAAAGGATGTGTTTGTTGTAATTCATTCTGTCATTTACTACCACTATGCGTAGGCCAATTCATGAAATCATTTCATGCGTTTGAGTAGAAACTGAATGAATGAACACCATTTCATGATTTCAATTAACGCGAAATAGAGTTTATGCACTTAGTTTATACTCAGATCGATGAAATGATTTCGTGAATTGGACTACGCATACATGTGATACTTATGATTTTAATTTATAAGGTAATTTTATGTTTTTATACTCTTCCTACCACATGAATATATGAATTCGTGATAAGAATATATGAATTCGCCTTGGAAGATAGAAAGCGAGTAAGAATAAATGCCGAACAAAGGAATTTGTTTTCTTTCAACTTAAATAAATGCATTTTGCAAACAAAATAGCGTACGTTACTTAGTGCCTTGGTAATGGCGAATTCGTAAAGATCTATTGATTGCATTATAAACATTTTCATTTATTTGTTAAACATACAATTACTTCCATTACAACCCGGCCCTATGGATGCTAGAAGCGCGAATTCATATAAGGTGGTGTTACCGGAAAATGAATAAATAAATTATATGTATATCAGAAAATTAATAAGATGAAATGAATTATTGTTTGATTTCTAACCAAACCTATGTATGTAACTCAATCGCCTAATGGTTTGCCGAACCGTAAACATATGTTTACACATCCAATTTCGTGAGTAGGTACCTGGTACTCATACATTTTTTAAGAAGTTTCACTTCTAACGTGTGTACGGTGTTACACACGCATTTTTTTCAATAGAAGTTTTTCAAATATTTTGGCCAATACAGAAATCAAGCTAATGGGCCAATATGAATTTACTACCGTCGGATCTATGCCTGACTTTGGCACCATAATTATTTCTAAAAGTTTCCATAAGTCGGGGAAGTGCCCCTACTTCCTGCATGTTATTAAAAATATGTAATAAAAAACGTTTAGCAGTTAGCGGAAGCTCCTTTATCATTTCACCTGTAATCCTATCGTAACCAGGCGCTTTTCTTCTGAATGTCATGAACAATGGTGTTAATTAAATCTTTCTTTTTAAACCGAAGCGGATTTGTGGTAAGGCTACTGGGGGGTATTGAAATATTTGAAGGATGAGCGCCTTCATTGGGTCTAAAGACTTTTAAAAGATGGCAGGCGAAAGCATTTGCTTATCCTCATCATTCCTAACCCAGCTTCCGTTCTAAGAACGTAATGGTGCTTCTCGAAGAACGGGCCTCTTCGCATGCTTCAGTGTTCGCTAAAGGGAGTAGTCAGTCTGTTTCGAGGCAGACAAGGACTGGAGGATCGACTGCGTACTTCTTTCTCTTTCCGCCTGCCACAAAATACGTAATTCCCTTGTACACGCATTCAGCTCATGTTTAAGCTTAGGAGAGCGAATTCTTTGCCACTTTCTTCTTAATTTTCGCATTTTACTTATTAAGTTAAGAATGTTTGGGGTGCGCAGGCCAGGGCAGTAAGAACTGCGATGTTTAATAGAAGAATTTGGTGCTGCAATTTCTGCGGCCATAACTATTATATCAGTGTGATTTTCAGCTGACCTGTCAATATCATTCTTGGTCCGAATAGGAATTTGCGGGTCAATGTGCGAACTGCACATTTTCTTCATTAAAAAAAAATCGTCGAACATACTTAGATGATATGGAAGAAAATGACCGACATCATCAAAATAATNGTCTCCTAAGAGAGCAATCCAGGAGTATTCCTTTCGATTTACAGGGGAGCTATAGGCACCTCGTTCAAAAGAATTTTTGTGTTATTGGATAAATGTATCATAAAGAAAACTACAGAAAATATTTCATATAGAAACAATATAAGTAGGATGCAATAATTTAATGTCGATAGCACACATTTAAATGAAGGTCCGTGGTATGTATTGCAACTTTTGTTTAAGTTATTAAATATTATATTATATACGGCTAAATACTTTTCAGATTTGGCAAATTATTAGGAGTGTCAGCACTTACGTATGACTCCGTAGTTTTACCGTTCATATCACGCCGGTCCAGATCTTTTACTGGGTGACAAAGATATCAGATGGGCAAAGTCTCCTACACATTAAAACAAGAAAGTTTTATACACTCTCCCTTTTGCGCGAAGTCCAGAACACCCAAGCATCCCTGACACCCAGGAAATCATGTAGTTATCTTACCGTGTTATTATTATTCTGTTTTACTTTTAATGCATTTGTTCGCAACAGGAATTCCAAAATTAATCAATAATGTAATAAGTATTATTTATGTTTTGTCTGATCTCGTACATATTTTGCAGTTTTTTAGCTCATTTAATTATAGTATAATAAAGTGCAATGGGGTATAGTCATTGCGCTGGGTATGCAGTTACAGTTGCATGGCTATACTC
>NW_016157960.1:103078-113387 GCF_001687245.7 Rhagoletis zephyria
TAAAAAAAAAAATATGAAATAGAAAGCTCAAAATTTTTATGAAAGATTGTCAATTTTTTTAATGGGGTTCAAAGATTTAAACTTACTTTCATACAGTTTTTGTTAAGGAATAAACTACATTTTTATAAACAAATAATTAAAATTAAAAAATAATAAAATAATTAGTCAAATCTAGTAAATATGTATAAGTTATGATATTTAAGAACATCTCTTCCTTAGCTAACGATGACACTGTTTCTATAGCTAGCTGATTTCGACATTTTGTTTTAATAAGATTTCAAAACTTACAGAGGCGCAAACGAGAAGGCGAAGACAAAAAGAAAATAAAAAAATTCCCCGCAGTGAGTTTTCAGAGCTATATATTTATAGTATTCATTACAAAATTTTACTAAAAAGTACTGCGTAGTAGGAAAGTATATTGTAAACGAAATTGTATCAAAAAAAAACAATTGAAAAATGCCAACACTGATGTGGCGCAAAGCAGAACACAAATAATATTAAACTCAATCAAATTATTTTCAACCTCTCACTCGAACAAATGAGTAAAATCCAGCTGGTAGACTATACTCGATAGAGACAAAAATTGCCGGCACAAATAAGAGAAAGTATATTTTGAGTGTGTTCTTGTAATTGTTATGGATCATGAATAAGTACAATAATTTCATTAGGACTCAAAGCCGGTCTCTGGTACATATGTATGCCCTTCGGCTCTCGTATTTTATTATAAGACCATGGTAAACTTGCATTAATTTCACCGCTCTTTCAGCACTACTTTTAATTGTTTTATGAGATCATTTCCCCTAATGAAAGACCTTTCAATTGCCCATTTATTTGGATCTTATTTCAGAAAAGCTCGATCGATTTTCAGTCTTGAACATGTGGTCCAACTCTCGAGAAATAAAAAAATCGATTGATTTGTTTGAAAAGTAAAGCTCATGAATATTCGGTGAAAAATTTCACCGGCCGAAATGGAATTTCACATAGAAATTTCAAAGTTAACCACTGTCAAAGCCATTAAATACAATTACAATCTTGAGCATACGTACGAGTATTCATACATTTGGAAAATTTAGCAATTGTTTTTCGGGTTTAACTGTGAACTGTGTGTTTANGTATTCATACATTTGGAAAATTTAGCAATTGTTTTTCGGGTTTAACTGTGCGAGTTACAGTTATTTCACTTGTGAATACGGTAAACGATAGTGTGAAAATGATTCCAAGTGAACCACTTCTCTGGAATATTCAACACCTATTGTAAACTACATGGGCGAAATGCGAACGAGTTCACACGACATGAAAATTCATGATAAGGCTGTATAATTATTTGCAAACTGATTTTAAAAATAAAGCTTTCACTAAACCCGCTAGTATCCTTCTAATATTATAAATGCGAAAGTTTGTGAGTAAGTGAGTGTTTTTGATCGTAGCTCTTTCACGCAAAAAGAGCTGGACGTATTTAAATGAAATTACACTTATAGTCTATCATCTGGATAGATAAAATATTACAACAAAGTGCGTCTCAATCAAAAGAGGGTCAAAACGATTTTTTTTTTCAGAAATATTTTTGAAGAGGTGCCACCTTTTCACAGACTTAAAATTAATTTAATTAACATTGTAAATCAAATGGACTTTCAAACCTCTTGCAACTATGGGAAAAGTTTTAAAGCGCTTTTTTTTGAAGACATCGCCCAAAGATTTAAAGAAACAGCACATGATGACGAATATTCCAACAAAGCTCTGAGATTAAATAAGGATAACGTTTCCTCAATGATGGGGAAACGGATGTTCGGTTTCGGCATGCCCAATCTGCAACCACCGGGAGAACTGTCCAATGAGTTATTCAGGGAGTTGAATTATAGCACCACGAACTTGGCGGCTCAAGTTAACGAAACAGAACCTAAACTATTACCCGAGCAAAGGCAAATTTCCCACTTATGAGCCGCGTGGAGGGCGGAGAAGGGACCTTTATTTCTTGCAAGCACCGGGGAACTGGCAAGACATTTCTCATGGCACAGGATATAAATGTTGTACTAGCGGTTACATCCTCAGGGATAGCAGATACCTTGCTCAGCGGAGGAACTGCACACTCGGCGTTTAAACTCTCTCTGAACCTTGCGAACCAGGATACACCAACTTGCAACATTAGCGAGAACAGTGGTGGCGGGGCTATGTTGCAACAATACAATTAATTAAAAATTGGGACGAATATCACACAAGCATGCAGCATTGGATGGTTATGCCAACGAGCAATCTTGGCACCTAAAAATGAATCAGTGGGAAACATCAATAAAATAATTATTGATAAAGTGCCTGGTAAGGCGACCACATACATACATGTCTGTTGATACAGTGACGGCAAATGAGGAGGCAACAGGATACATTGTTTCTAAACTCTTTAGAATTTTCAGGGGTGTCGTCCCACAAAACTGGAATTAAGGGTTGGGGTGCCAGTCAAACTGATGTGTAACCTGTATGCACCTCGTATGTGCGAACGACAATCAGTATAGATACCACGAATTCCCATAATTCCAACAAACATGTCATTTCAGTTTAAACGGTTGCAGTTTCCGTTAAAAGTAGCCTTAGCTATACCGACTACTCAAAACCAAGGACAAACAGGACTACATCTGGGCACACCATGTTTGTCGTATGGACAACTCTACGTTGAGTTCTCTCATTTATCGAGTGCCATGACAATAAGTCTCGAAACAATGTTTACAGAATTGTATTACAGTTGATTTCATTCATTTTTACTTGCTTCATTTCTTGAAGTGAAACTTCTTAGGCGGCGGTATCGCAAAAATGGAGAGTGAAATTTTTAAAACTGAAAACGTTACATGAGTGAGAAGGAAGATATAGGTAGTATAGGGAAGGGGAAAAAAGAAATAAGCGACGCATGACGGGTACGAGTACCTACATATGTACATATATATGTATGTTTGAATGCACGTATGTATGTATACATATATATATTGTCAAAAATTATGTGTTTGTTGTACATTTGTTTATGTTTGTCATTGTGCCTGTAATTTTCTAGAGTAGTTTTGTACTCTCGCTATCTCCTTGTATTAACTCGTCCTTCGTTGGTATACTCTGAAGAACATATGTGAGGATGATAGAAAAGGCCAACTTATATAAGGTAGTGTAAAAGGAGCAGTTGAAATTTTCGCCCAATGTTTCTCAAAGAAAGCCATAAACGTAGCGACCGTTGGATCAACTTGGTGTTGTTTTGCTCTAGATTGCACCGTTTGTGGGCCTGTTGAATCAATTTATGTCTTGGTTGTATGAAAGATCAAAAAATGTGGATTTTCTGGCAAGTTGTACATCTTATCGCTACATTAATGGCCATGTACAAACTCATTTAATTTGCGTTTATTTTGTACACTAAATAACCGAATATGGATAACTCAGCCGAAATAGGTACGTGCTTTCGTTGAATTTTATAAATATAAGCCGAAACTATGAAATTGCAAAATTGCAATGTTTGTGGGCGAAACGTCCAACTTGATTGCGGATTGATTTTAGCCAACGTTTTCGGCTTGCATTATGTCAAAAGGATGTGTTTTTTTGTAATTCATTCTGTCATTTACTACCACTATGCGTAGGCCAATTCATGAAATCATTTCATGCGTTTGAGTAGAAACTGAATGAATGAACACCATTTCATGATTTCAATTAACGCGAAATAGAGTTTATGCACTTAGTTTTTACTCAGATCGATGAAATGATTTCGTGAATTGGACTACGCATACATGTGATACTTATGCTTTTAATTTATAAGGTAATTTTATGTTTTTATACTCTTGCTACCACATGAATATATGAATTCGTGATAAGAATATATGAATTCGCCTTGGAAGATAGAAAGCGAGTAAGAATAAATGCCGAACAAAGGAATTTGTCTTCTTTCAACTTAAATAAATGCATTTTGCAAACAAAATTGCGTACGTTACTTAGTGCCTTGGCAAAGGCGAATTCGTAAGGATCTATTGATTGCATTATAAGCATTTTCATTTATTTGTTAAACATACAATTACTTCCATTACAATCCGGTCCTATGGATGCTAGAAGCGCGAATTCATATAAGGTGGTGTTACCGGAAAATGAATAAATAAATTATATGTATATCAGAAAATTAATAAGATGAAATGAAATTATTCTTTGATTTCTAACCAAACCTATGTATGTAACTCAATCGCCTATGGTTTGCCGAACCGTAAACATATGTTTACACATCCAATTTCGTGAGGTGGTACCTGATACTCACACATTTTTTAAGAAGTTTCACTTCTATCATGTGTACGGTGTTACACACGCATTTTTTTTAGTACTTATGTATGTATTTGTTTGGTGAAATTATTTGTTTCAATTTTTGTTACATTTAAAATAATTCCGTTAAACCAAACATCACGCGGGCGAAGCTGCGGGCAAAAGCTAGTATATTATATATTCTCTATTGGATGCTTGTAGGTCATATAACTCTATAGAGGTCACTCATCGGTGAAACGTGTTAAACGTCTTGTTAATTTAACTTTATTGGATAAGTTGTCTCTCTTCAGGTAATTTTCTTGAACATTGTTTTTTTTAGCAGCATTTATACAAATTCGCAGTTAATTATCTTCCCCATATGATGCCTTTAGCGTGCAATTTCTCTCGACTTCGTCCAAAGCTCTTCAGGTGTCAGGTGGGTGGAATGCGTTGATCAACCGAGTCAATCCTAGTTCTGTAGGACCTTAGTCCACTGCGCTAGCTTGACCTAAGTTAGACTATAGAGGTTCGATTATTCCTAAGCTCGTGCCCTAGCTCAAAACTCCGACAGCAGCAAACAATTGACAGCATCGAAAATGGCTTCTGCTACTGAATTTTTACTTTTTTCGGTTTGTTTGACTTTTTGTAAATTTTTTGGTTTCGAGAAATACTTTGACGCCTAATTGGAAATTTTCCAATTTATTCTCATTAACAATCCCCAGAAGATAATTTACGTAGGCCTTCTTAAGTAAAGCCATTCTAAGAAGCCTACCCAAGAACGGCTAAAAAAGCGCCTCCTTGCATGCCTTCTAGTAGGGCTTATCCATTTACAATTTACGCGATGCATAAATTTATATTATTTAGCATTACAAATGAATTTCAGTACGCATTTTAAGTTGCAATAACACATATACACNATGCATAAATTTATATTATTTAGCATTACAAATGAATTTCAGTACGCATTTTAAGTTGCAATAACACATATTTGATATAAATCATAAGCAAATGCTTCAAAAATGTAAGATTTTTATAAATTAAAAATTGTTGTTGTTGTAGCAGCATACAAGCTCCCCAAAGAGCTTTTGGGGAGTGTTGCTGGAGTGACAGTCCTTGGCCAAATATAAGTCTGGGTCGTTCCGGTTACGTAGACCCGACTGTCGTGGGAACGCTTCCATGGGTAGTGAATGAAGCCCTCCAATTTGTGCCACTCTATATAAAAAAGAAAGGAGAAGGGAATGTAGAGTGGAAAGCCTCTTGACTCTCAAGAAGGCCTTCCGGAAGGGCTTTTAACTCCTGAAATTATATACTGGGTCAAAACAATGCCGCATTTGAATTTGGATGGACCTCACACCAACTCGCGTATCGCTATACGAGTTGAAATCAACTTGGATAATTGTACAAGTTGTGTTGTTGCTTTACATACAAATAGGCATTTAAACGAGTGTGCTTTTGGAAGTCCTTTACAAATGAATAGACCTAGTATTATGAAATTTGCCATATGTACTGTTAACAATGAAAAACTAAAGTTGCATATCTAAAGTTATTTCCGTACATTCACCGCAATGCTCATTGGGATGGTAGAACTTTTACATGTTACCACAGTTTATTACCCAAACTATCCAATTAGGCTATTTTCATGAATTCTGATAACTTAGAGTTTTGAATTGCCAATATTTATCTAGACATTAAATTATATTTCCAAATGTTACTAACCTTGTGTTTGTAGAAGTCTGTAGAACGTATTAAATATACCGCAAGATACATCCTTTTCAAATAAGTATTCCCATTCATCAATAGTTTTTTGTATTAATAGAGTAGAACTGCATTTTTTTTCGGTTCTAATAAGTTGCACGAAAGTGGCAAATAGCCTACAAACGTTTATAGTGAATAAAGCAACCTAAAAATAAAAAGTGTCAATTGTACAATGATTAAATGTGTTTGAAACCAACCTTCAAGTCCGCGAACTTCTCAATTGAATTAAGTACCCTAGGTACCCATGAACTCAATCCAATAATAACAATATCCCAGTCTTTGTACTTTAAACACCACGGCATATTTCTTATAACTTCAGTTAGCAGTCGGATGTATTCAACCAATTCAATTACAGATCCGTGGTCATCCATTGCGCTTTAGAATTGTTTTAATGATTATCACACTACAATTATTTATGTACAATTCACTCATGCTGACAAAAGCGTTTCGTTATTACCAAGATTTGGTTATAGCAATCAAATAGCATAGTTGGATAAGGCGAAATAAATAATAAGTTGGTGAAAGTCTGTAATATACTGGAGCATTTTAGTCAAGGCAAACGTTTACTTGATTATAATTACTAAACCGCTATCTTGGGTCGGTAACATTGTTAGTTAAATCAAATCATTGTTGACAAACATTAAAAAATCCATGGTTTGTATATTTTTCCAGTTAGTTTTGTCATCTTGGTAAAATTTTATTTCCCTAAAAATTTGGACTTGACACAAAAAAAAGTTTGGTCTACTGGTAGCTGTATTTATTCTGTTGTTTCTTTTCTTATTGTAATCGAAAATAATATTCAGCATAAACATGTAATTAAAAAAATGTAAGACAGGTCGACCCCCAAACCACCTAACGGCTAACTTTTTGTGGCGGTATTTCTTTCCATTTAAGTAATTTATGTTCCAGATATAAAAAAAATCGGACCATAAATCAAGTATTAAGTTTAAAGTCTCTGGCTCATCGGGAAATTTGATTACACAGGTGAAACTTCATAAAAGCTTGTAAAAGTACATACAAAAAGAAGCTGACTTCCAAAACGTCAATTGCATTGAAGACGTACAAAGGTGACAGGTAATAAGATCAACGGAAATAAGGTCAACTGACTTTAGTTTCCACCCTGGTGCGAAATAAAGTCAATTGACATTATTACCTTCTCAAAAGCAAAATAAAATCCATTGACATTATTGCTCTTTCCAACATTAAATTTGCTTAGCTTCGCGGCGGCCCGCGTCCGAGCCCCACACCGCGCTCGAGCCCCATGTACCCCGCGCGACCGGTGCGCCACACCATGTCACGCTATGCCGTGATGACAGCTAATAAGTCCCAGATGATTTCTAAAATCTACAAACTAGTTTTTGTGCAAATTGCAGATAGAGGGTATTAATGAATTTAAGCCCTCGATATTTCACATTTTTATATTTGTAAGTTATCGGAAGATTTCTGCTGTGTTTTGGCAACAACTTGTCTGCTGTAATAAAGCATACAATTTGAGTTTCAAAAAACAAATCAATTAACTTACATGATCTCGGTTCCTATATTAAATAATCAATAATTGTTTATACTCGCATTTTGGCACATTGGCTTGAATGTGCCATCTATGAAATACATAATTACCATCAAATTAACGCAACACCGGGAGTGCTCAATATTTCTCGCTCTCAAAACAAATCGCGTTTGCCTCAATTAAAATTTAGTAACTACAACCAGGCCATGTGTTGAGAGAAGGCTTATCTGTATTAACAGAATGGAATTTGTAGAGCCATGTGTCGAAACAATATTTATTTCCTATCACCAAATCCATAGAATCCTTCAACTAAAGTAGCACTTAGCTGTAGCAAGTAGCTGACCGTAGATGTACTAATCCAACAGCTATTTGTAATATTTAGGGCCAGTTTTTCAGTGCCAGTTTAAACTTAGATTAAGTAAACTGAGTTTAAATTGAACAGCTGGCTGGCTGACATTTGATTGGCTGATCTTAGTTTAAACCAGGTCGGGCGTTTAAACTTAGTTTAAACCACGGCCGTGCACTGAAAACCTGGCCCTTAGTCTCAAAATTTGTGAAAAATCGTCCACTAAGTGTATTTAGTTGCAGAAATTAAACGCTTTTCTCAGTGTAAGTATTTACATATATAAAAGCTTACACATCACATATAGCTTTTTTATCCGTATATAATTTTTCGCTCATTTCTCGAATAAATCCCAATATTTGCGTAGCTACATTTCTATCGCCGATTTCCATTACGTTGGATTTAAAAAAATTTGCTACGAAGCAGCACAGTGACGCAGATTTTATCCAAACGTTGGTTGACTTCGCACAGACAGAAATATTTTGTACGGATATACTTCTGTAACCCAGCTGAGGTAACTGAAACTAAAAAGCATTAAGATGTTAATTCAAGTGTTTAAAAAAGTATGCGATTAAATTTGCTTTTAAAACTCTCAATAGGTACTGGTTTTATAGTGTTAAACAGCGAACATACACACCCAGAATAAGGTTTAGTTATAGTTTCCAAAATTTGGTTACAGTAACCCAATAGCATAGTTGGATATGGCGAAATAAATATTTACTTTGTGAAAGTATGGGAGAAACGTATATTTGCTAATAAACGCAAAATCACTATCTGGATTGGACAATATTGTTAGTTGCATCAACTCATTGTTAAGAGGAAATAAATACGGCTTTGGTTGATAAAAGCTTTCAAATACGTTTGTGAACTTGTTGGAAACTTGAATCCCGCTATAGTTTATTGTACAACCAGAAAAAGTGATAGTAGTAATTAACAAGATTTGGTTATAGTGACCAAGTAGAATAGTTGGATATGGCGAAATAAATATCTAGTACGCGAAAGTCTGCAATTTACTTGAGACTTCTAGATGGGACAAATGTATATTTGTTAATAATCACAAAACAACTTCCTTGATTGGACAATATTGTTAGTTGCATCAAACCATTGTTGGGCAAATATAAACAATGCTTTGGTTGATACAAGTTTTCAATTAATTTTGTGAACTTGCTGTAGACTTGAATCAGTTAATCGTTTATTATTGGAAAAAAGTTTCAATTTGACACAAATAAAAATTTACTCGATCGTTGTTGTGTTTACTTTCTTCTTTTATTTGCATATATTAAGCATAAAAAATACCTACATATTTACATAAATAGTTCCTAGGGTATATAATATATATCGTCACTAGAGATGAATAAAGGCGCGCTAGTGTTTCGACGGCGAAAAAAGACGCATAATAAAATTGTACGTAAAAAGGAGCTTAAGAAAAACTTCGGAGAAGAAAGACGCGTAATTTAGTTGACGGCGAAGAAAGATCCGTAAACATAGATTTATACCTGACCAACGACTGTGACTTCAGCATCATTCGCCAAAAACTCTTTACGGAATGTGCATACTATTACAACCGCAAACATAGTTGACCGCGAAAATAAGTTTACGCGTCCTTCTTCACCGTCAAATATTTTAACGCGTCTTTTTTCGCCGTCAACTATGTTAAGTCTTTCTTCGCTGAAGTTTTTTTATGCGCCTTTGTTCGCGGTGAACTTTTGAGCTCGCGCCTTTATTCGTGTCTAGTGACGATATGAATATGGTGGTAAGAATTTCCTAAAAATAAACGATAAAACAGGAACACTCGTGCGAATACCTAGGCCAATATCTGCGGCTGGAAGTGCTGGTTTAAGTATACTGCTTAGCTTTTTCCTTGGCTAAATAGACACTTTCAAATTATATATCCCCTGAGAAACCCCGGTTGGGTTCAATCTTTATATTTTTAAATAATTATGCGCGCACCGAAACAACTCGCGGCGATAGCAAAACTGAAACCATTGTGGAAGAATACAAGTGAGATATCTTAGGGTTGACAGATAGTTGACAGGGTGTTCAATATGGCGATGACAGTGTGAACAATATGGCAGCCAATATGGCATACAACACTGAATGGCCCGAAGTAGCCAAACTACGACCCGAATGAAACGCTTCGTGAAAATCCAGGGTTGCGAAGTGGTATTTTGTTGGAAAATATAAAAGCCAGGATTTTGTGCAGCGCCGAATTTTAACAAAAGAGGGTTTTGTGTTCTCAAGATGAACAGAAAAGGGTTGCTGTGCTGTTTCGTTTTAAGCTTATTTTAATCTTAAGGTATCTAATTAAATATTAAAAGGAGACAAAAATTAAAGCAAAAATTTAAAATATATGTACATATCTGAAAATTATCTGTCCCAATCTGATAAGTATATTTCCCCTAAAGTTAACCCATTTTATTTAATTTGTCTCTCGTGAAAATATATATTTTATTTAT
>NW_016157960.1:113412-150979 GCF_001687245.7 Rhagoletis zephyria
AAAAGTAATAATTAGTGTTTAAAATTTGAGATTTGGATAAGAATAAAATAAATAAATAATTCAAGCAGTTATTAAATATTCTTAATTTTTGTATATAGATCGGCTTGTTGATTGATAATATAAATTTATCAAATAATTATATTAATCGTGTAATTAAAAAAAAGTCAAAAATAATTGAAAATTATCAAAAATAACCAAATAATGATGTAATTAAAATTAATGATTTAATTAACATTTTTTTAATTAATTAATTATTAATCATTAAAAAGGTGGTAATAGCGGTGTTTAATCATTAAACGGTTATCCAAAAACATGCTTTAATCAATAATCATTATGAATATTAATCATTATTTAACCGGACTGGTATAATTGAATACGTATTCTATTTAATGGTTTACAATATACCCAAATAAAAGTGATTATATTTTGTGTAATTTATATCATTAAATTGTCGAAGTCAAATAAAAGAGGACATGAATAAATCGTTTTGTACTTGCTACAAGTCTGGTTATTTTCGAACTAGTTCGGTTTCTGTCAGGGAATTCTAGTTGTAAACTTGTATTTTTCCTGACTAGTTTGGGATTTCACTGCAGGGTATTTATGTATTTGGTTTGACTCTTAATTAAAAAAAGTCATATATTTGTATGAAATAAATATATATGTACATATATCAACACTTTCTGGCCATGTCACAGAACAAATTCAACCAACTATTTTTGATGCGATCGCCATTAAAAACATCGTTTGCACTGCCTTTAATAAACATTATTGTTGGATAGGAACAAATTTTCATTTCACGCGGTAAATACGAAAATCGTGTGCAAAGAAGTTTTCCTACTCGTATATTCAGTCCATGTAGTTTCAGAGCAACTTGCCCGAAAATTGGCTCCGTGTGTTTGCAGTAACCACACCATTGTTCATAAAATATGACCATCGTCCTTCCAAGAAACGATTGGGTGTGTGGTTTAGTAAATAATGGCTAGCAACTTAAGAAGCGGCTTGCATAGTGAATTAAGTTTTATATTTATTGCTGGTTTTCATGAATAGCATTACAGCAGTTTTTTGTATTTATGGTTGCAACAAAATGCTTAATTAACCGACTAGTTTTCACTTTACAAACACTTTATTTAATTAGCAATCCAAAACTCTTCGATTGTACTTTATTAATTTTATTCATAAGTTTTATGAATTTATAATAAATCGGTCAACATTATTGCAAAGTTCTACTTACTCTTGTTTTCATTATTTATCACTATTAAAATCAAAACAAAATTTGACAGCTGCCGTTGCTGCACAGCGGCCCTGGCGGCCGGATGAGTAAGTAGTAAGAGTAGTAAAATTTAGGCTAAGCAATTTTTAGCGACAGGCTGAACAGAATCGCGGTGATCGCCAAAAATTCGGATCAAATTTTAGCTTTATTTTTAGCATTTCAGAGATAGCGAAAGTTGGAATCCGGGTGCAGATGAAGTAATTAGAGCGAGAAGAAAGATTTTGACACTGCCTTATTTGAAAACTTGCCTTTAAAATTTGCCTATAATAGCCCGAACACAATGAAAACGACGAGCTACAAACCACAGCTGTCAAATTATTTTAACACGTACTCTTATGTAGATAATTATTTTGGCGACGACCGGGCTACGCGACGGCTGTGATTGTGGCCAGATTAGATCTATTTCTATTTTTCTGGCGACAGATAACGTTCTTCCTCTTCTTTTATGTCAAACTCATACAAATTTATGATGTCGCTGCCGCGTTCAAATAAATCATGTCGCCATCGACAATGCATTTAGATAATGAAGATGACAAATTGGAGGCTGTGGTCCGTAGCTGGTCGTTTTCAATGTGTTCAGAACTTAAGGCAGCCGAATGTCAGAAAATAAAGCGAGAAAGCTATTTTATTACTTCTCTGTTTATTGCGCCATGGATAAAAATCTTGATATAATATCTAAGGCGGTTACTCTGTATTTATTTGAAAGCGGAAAATATTCATGCTTGTGAGCAGTGTTGCCGCGAAACGTTTTTAGTGGTAGCTAAATTCCAGCTAAAAAAGGGCTAAAAAAGAGCTAAAAATCGTCGTTGTGGCTAAAAATGGTAGCTAAATTTTTTTACCTACATCTTATATATAAAAATAAGTGCACGTTTTTGGTGTGACCGCATAACTTGAGAACAGCTTCACCGAAATCTACCAAATTTATGTGGCATATTCGATTTATCATGCAGATGGTTTATGCGAAGTTTTCCCGAATTCGGAAGAGGGGGCGTGGCACCACCCATACTAGCTAAAATATAAAAATAAGTGAACGTTTTTGGTGTGACAATATAACTTAAGAACGGCTTCACCGGATTCAACCAAATTTATGCGGCATATTCGGGCCATCATGCAGATATTTTATGTGGATTTTGCCCATATTTGGAAAAGGGGCGTAGCATATGTATGTATCTTATGTATACAAATAAGTACACGTTTTTGGTGTGAGCTTATAACTTGAGAACGGCTTCACCGAATTCAACCAAATTTATACGGTATATTGAGGCTATCATGCAGATGGTTTATGTGAAGTTTGCCCGAATTCGTAAAAGGGGGTGTGGCACCTTCCATACTAACTAAAATTTTTTTGTTGTATATCTCTTGAAATATTTGTGGTAGAGTACTGGAAGTTGGTATAGAGGTATAACAAATAATTCCATACTCATGGATAAAAATGGTTGGTATTGGAAAAGAGGGCGTGGCACCTCACGTCTTATATATAAAGAATAAGTGCAAGATTTCAACCAAATTTATACGGCATAGTCGGGCTATTATGCAGATGGTTTGTGTTAAGTTTCCCCGAATTCGGAAAAGGGGGCGTGGCACCACCCATACTAACAAAAATTTTCATCTGGTATATCTCTTGAAATATTTGTGGTAGATTACTGGAATTGGTAGCTATACGTGGCCTGTTCAAGAGTTGGCGTTCCAAATTGTTTATTTATTCATACCCAAGATGGAAAAACAAAAAATGTTGTATATCCAAATGTGTTGGATTAAGATTTAAAATAAAGAATCAAAAATTTCGAAATAAAACAAATGATAAATTTTCATATAGAAAAATTCCAGGACTTTTCATTCGTTTTTCAATATTTGGTGTAGACAAGCACACCGGGGTACTGCTAGTATAAATATATCAAATAAAACACCTCCGTACGTTTGAAAGACAGTTAAAAAATGCGTATAATTTTCGTCACGAAATTGATATCATAAATTTTGTGTCCCTAGTTCAGCTTTCGTCACTTGAAAATTTTACCTCAAAGATGTATTTTATTTGATATCAATTATTTTGGGGTAGCAAATTTAAAATCGCCGAAAATACAAACAATAAACTAAATGTTTTAATAATAATAATAATAATAATAGATTGGCGCTTACACATATGAAAAAACTTTAAAAATAAATAACTGAAATGTGAAAGTTAATGAATTTAATTTATTTTAATGAAAACTTTTACTTTTATTTAGTTCACTCAAAAATTAACTAAGGTATTCGTCGTATTTTTAACTAAAATGTTTTCTTTTCCATATTCAATATTGTTAAGAAAGAAAAAAATATAGTATTTATTGTTCCTGAAAGCTTTCACTTTTAATATCATTTAACCGAAAATGCATTTAAATTTATGTTCGAAAGTTTGAAATAATTATGTATTTATTTTTCCTTTTAAATAATACTCAAAAGATGTAACACTTTTTATTGGCAAATCTAAGGCTGCTACATAAAAATGTGTAATGTATTGAAGTGTACTTAATCAAAAGTTTTTTATTGTATATTCATTGTATGAATTCAATTTATTTTTTGACTTTCAAAGTAGTGGTTTTAGTCCATAATTGGACTAGTATTTTTCTGTCTACTGTCAACTAGTATGAGACTGGTATATTTCTGACCGAAATCTGACAATTACCATCTCGTAGGACATCCCCATGTTAAAAATACCAGTTGATTGCGAGGAAAAAAGATAGTTGGCTGACTAGTTGGGCGTGCGGGTCATACTAGTTGTGAGGTAGTTTACAACTAGTACATTTGACTACAGGGTATATTAGCGGAGTTCACTCTTCGTAGCAAATGTTTGAGGAAATGTTTAGTTATTTGCCCACTGTTTTTGGGTTAGTGGGCGGAGGAAAAGGGGTCGTGGGTCTTAATATCCAACCCACTAGAAAGAGCACAGTTCACGCTTAGTAAAAAGTCACACCTGACCTCTCGAAACCTTCCACAGACCCCTGGGGAACCATCCCAAAATGGTCTAAAATTAGAATTTTGACACCGGAAATGTAAACTCGATAAAAAGTTTTTCGTGCAGAACACCTTTCCGTGTTGGTGAGCGAAAATTACAAAATTTGGTTTTACAATAAAGTTTAGACCCTTGACTACAAGGTTTATAAAAATTGTTTGGATCGGGTCACCCATTCGGACGCAATAGCACGAAATCATTTGGCAAATAACGAAACCCTACCCAATATTTGCTTTTCCAACCACAAATCGCATACATAAGTTTATAGATAGGATTGCACCATCCAACCCAACTATGCTACAAAGAGTGAACTCCGCTTTTGTAATTTTGTAGGGCGTATGGAATGAAATATGTGATGGAAGCAATACATTACTATACATTTTATATTCCAAAGTAATGCTAACATAACATAATCGGTCAAAATAAAGCGCTCAGTAAAAAAATATTAAGTGAAATTATAAATTTGTAATAGCGAAAATAATAGCAGACTACATTTTTTATTATATTTCATTTCCTTTAGTGCAACCATGAGTGGTTTGCAACTTTCGCGTCGTATTGCAATGGAATCGCAAAGAACAATGAGGAACAGCCTTCGCAAAAAGCGCATAACCTTGAGTCTACGGATCCTTTCAACGTTTTTGAAGAGAGGTTTGTGGAGCTTTTCAGGCTCACAAAAGAAATGTGTATCTTTGAGGAGATCCGTCCTCATATGCGAGAAATGGCAGCAAATGGACTTCCTAAAATGTTGCGATTCCTTGCAACTTTGCGATTTTTCGCTCAAGGTGAATATAGCCTTGTATACTTTTAAACAAATTAATTTCACGAAAATGCGTAATCTTTTCAGGAAGTTACCAGCGGTCAGTCGGACAAGACTTTTTGCTAAATATCTCGCAAAGCAGAGTTAGCAGATGTGTGAGGGAAGTTGCCAATATAATGGGCAGACATTTATTGGCCAAGTACGTGAAATTTCCAACTTCAGCCGAAGACATACAAGCGGTAAAGGAGATGTAAGTTTGTACATAGTATGGAAATAAGCATAGTTATAGCTACGGTGACCATCCGTCCTGTATTATACGGAACAGTCCTCTTTTTCATCCTTTGCCCTGGTAATTTATTTATTTCATACGGGACGCCAAATGTTCTGTATTTGTTTTAGTGTCCCGTATTTGACCCGTATCCGGTATTTTGGCGCCTTAATAGCTCATAACAATGACAAGCCTATGAACCAGTTTTTATTTTTAAATCTGGATGCTTGTGACTCGAATCGAGGAGTACATATCGATGGCTGAGCGGAAGATCTACCTATCTCGCCAGTCTGTTCTAAAACGTCCTACCTCAGAAAACTTTTCAGGAACGCTCTACTTCAGAATTTTATTGGAGAATGCCCTATTTCAGTTTTTTTTTTTTTGGAAAATACCCTATCTCAGAATTTGGTTGAAGAACACCCAATTTCAGAATTTGGTTCAAAAACGCCTTATCTCAAACGAAAATACATTGAAAATGTGCTGAGATTTTTGAACTGAATTCGGGGATAGGGAATTTTTCAATCAAATTTTAAAATAGGGCGTTAAACCAAATCCTGAAAATGGGCACTGTTGAAAAATTTTCTGACATAGGGCGTTTTCGAACTGACTGCCGAGATAGGTCGATCTTCCACTCAGCCATTGGNTTCAAAAACGCCTTATCTCAAACGAAAATACATTGAAAATGTGCTGAGATTTTTGAACTGAATTCGGGGATAGGGAATTTTTCAATCAAATTTTAAAATAGGGCGTTAAACCAAATCCTGAAAATGGGCACTGTTGAAAAATTTTCTGACATAGGGCGTTTTCGAACTGACTGCCGAGATAGGTCGATCTTCCACTCAGCCATTGGTATGTAGATGGTTTCTGAAGTTATAATTTTGCGCTAAAATTTCAAACTTTGTTTACGTATATGGATTCCAAAACCAACAAAAAATACACACAGCTTGCTGTCCGATATGCCGGGTGTGGAGGCAATTTTCAAATTTTGTGAACAGGGGAAACTACGCCAAAAAAAATTATTGCTGATTGTATGAGGGATTGTATCTTCAACGTCAGAAACTCCAAATAAGATGGCTACCAGGAGAATGTTGTAAAAGTAAAGAAGTTCTCAAAGATGGAAGGGTACGCTTTGAGATTCAGCTCGTTCCGGATGCTATTCACTGCATTGTGCGTGGTCGAAATCCAAGTCTGTTGAATACCACTCGTGGATATTTTCATCATGTTTCCCTGCCTATGAATGTTTGGAACACATTTTGCGGGGTAAAAAGCCCGAGCACAAACTACAAAGTTAAGGAAATATATTCAGCGAATGTGTGATATTAAACTGTATATGTATATTGTAATGAAGCGTTTTGTTGCCCCGATGCTTCTTCTACAATGCTGGGGTATACACGCTGTGTCCAGGATTCGTTGCAATAAATTTGTAGTTTCGGGGCTCTGGTAAATCTTACTTTATTGACTAACTTTCTAACTTTCTATTAACATATAACAAAAAAAAGATCACGGTGGGAAATTCCAGTAATTTTGTCTGGTAGCTGAGTAACGGCTCCGTGTTCCGTTACTGGCCCGCTATGCTGTAGTGGCGTAGCTTTAGTACTGGTAGGCAGCGCGCTGNAAAAAGATCACGGTGGGGAATTCCAGTAATTTTGTCTGGTAGCTGAGTAAAGGCTCCGTGTTCCGTTACTGGCCCGCTATGCTGTAGTGGCGTAGCTTTAGTACTGGTAGGCAGCGCGCTANCGAACTGACTGCCGAGATAGGTCGATCTTCCACTCAGCCATTGGTATGTAGATGGTTTCTGAAGTTATAATTTTGCGCTAAAATTTCAAACTTTGTTTACGTATATGGATTCCAAAACCAACAAAAAATACACACAGCTTGCTGTCCGATATGCCGGGTGTGGAGGCAATTTTCAAATTTTGTGAACAGGGGAAACTACGCCAAAAAAAATTATTGCTGATTGTATGAGGGATTGTATCTTCAACGTCAGAAACTCCAAATAAGATGGCTACCAGGAGAATGTTGTAAAAGTAAAGAAGTTCTCAAAGATGGAAGGGTACGCTTTGAGATTCAGCTCGTTCCGGATGCTATTCACTGCATTGTGCGTGGTCGAAATCCAAGTCTGTTGAATACCACTCGTGGATATTTTCATCATGTTTCCCTGCCTATGAATGTTTGGAACACATTTTGCGGGGTAAAAAGCCCGAGCACAAACTACAAAGTTAAGGAAATATATTCAGCGAATGTGTGATATTAAACTGTATATGTATATTGTAATGAAGCGTTTTTGTTGCCCCGATGCTTCTTCTACAATGCTTAGGTATAAACGCTGTGTCCAGGATTCGTTGCAATAAATTTGTAGTTTCGGGGCTCTGGTAAATCTTACTTTATTGACTAACTTTCTAACTTTCTATTAACATATAACAAAAAAAAGATCACGGTGGGAAATTCCAGTAATTTTGTCTGGTAGCTGAGTAACGGCTCCGTGTTCCGTTACTGGCCCGCTATGCTGTAGTGGCGTAGCTTTAGTACTGGTAGGCAGCGCGCTGCTGACGCCGATAAGTGGCACGCTGCTAACGTCGGTAAGTGGTGCTCTGGCCCCGTCGATATGTAGCGCTCTTGCAATGTAGGTGAGTCGCACTCTGGTCGCGCCGGTGAGTGGTGCCCTAACAACGTCGGTGAGTGTCGCTCTGGTGACGCCGGTATGTGGCGCTCTTGCAATGTCGGAGAGTAGCGCTCTGATGTCGTTGACAAGTGGCGCTCTGTTCGTGCCGGCGAGTATCGCTCTGGTGACGCCGGTATGGGGCGCTCTTGCAATGTCGGAGAGTAGCGATCGGATGACGTTGACAAGTGGCGCTCTGTTCGTGCCGGAGAGTAGCACTCTTGTCACGCCGATGGGTGGTGCTCTGGCGATGTCTGATGACGTCGGAGAGCACCGGTCTTGTTGGAGCTCGGCTGGCGGTGGTAAGTAGCGCCCTTGTTGGCGTCGCTCTGCTGACGGCGGGCGAGCGGGTGCTGCCCGTACGCGTTTTCACGAGAGGCTGTGGTGAGAGCGTGTGTAGCTTGTGGCGCTGCCACTGAATAGGTGACGTCCAGCCCGACGCTCAAGCCGGCGCAGAAGAAATCACCCTTACCAGCAGCTGTTGCAGAAGTGGAATCAAGCCCGACGCTCGAGCCGCCGCATATGAAGTCACTTCTTGCTAGTGGCCGTCTGCTCACGACCACAGTCTCGCGCAGCTACATGTTCCTGTGTGATGTTGCGTTGTCATAGCAACGAAGAGGCTGTCGGGTGTTTCTATGACTTGTATTGCCACACCCTGTGGCTTGTGTTTGTGGTTTATGGCATCGCTGGTTGCTTTGATGGCGGGTATTTGTGTGGGCCAAATTCTTCAGGGATATTTGGTCCTCACCCTCTCCCCCCCCTGCCCCCCTCTACTTCGGTGATCTTATGCCCCTCTGGTACTCGGGTAGATGTGTGACGGCTATGAGGCCGCGACTACCGTTATGGTAGCCGTAAGCGCCATGGGAGCGCGCGGAGTGGCGTCGATGGCATGTACGGCGGAAACTGGTGTGGTAGCCGTAGGGACGAGCGGTGGCTTCCGTATGGGCTACGGTGCATGTTTCCTTGCTTGCGCGTTAGTCGCGTATGTGGAGACGGCGTGTACTGTGGCAGTGCGACTCGCGTCGGCGGCTGTGTGAGTAAGTTTCGCGTCTCGCGGCAGACGCTGCTGCGTCGGAGCGTACAGTCGCGGCGTTTCATAGGCCAGCAGTGTATACCGGCCCTGAGGTTCGGACACCAGGGCACAGTGGTTCGGATCGCAAATCTAGCTGGACGAAACTATTTAAACAAATACTCGTTGATGGATCTTTACACCACTTCTTACCTAGGAGATTTTTGAGTCGCTGATTACGAATCTGAAGTCACTTATCAAAAATTCAAATGGCGGATCTAATATGGCGGACGAAAATTAAAAAAATCAGTAGATTTCTATGAAACTGGGTATCTGGGGGTTTTCTGGGTCGCTGATTACATACCTAAAGTCATTTACCAAAAATTCAAAATGGCGGACGAAAATTAAAAAAAATCGATAGATTTCTATGTAACTGGGTATCTGGGGATTTTCAGGGTTGCTGATTACGAATCTATAGCAATTTACTTTATTTACTTCGGAACGAGCATTTTCATCAGATATTTCTTTCAATTTACTAATCACATAATCACGGACACCTTGTTGTCTTTTAGAAGTTTCAGCAACACCAAATGTCAAACAACTCACTTCTTAAGATTTTATTTACCATGACTAAAATTTAAGATCACAGCAAGAAACACAAATAAATTTCAGAAAAAATTTTATAACAGCGCTTAAAGATTTACATGCCTGTTGTATAATTTTTTAATTTCAGAAAGCAGAAAATTCGCGAGGTACTATTTTTTTAACTCTTACATAACCAAAGGTTTTATAACTCCAAGTATTTTTCTGAAGGGACATTTTCTACTGCGGTCTTTTCTTGTTACATGTTTATAGAAATTACCAGCGCCCTGAAACTACAAATTTATTGATACTCGCCGTATCTGAGTATACCCCAGCATTGTAGAAGAAGCGTCGGGGCAGCAAAAACTGTATACAAATCAGTTTGAAAGAGGGCGTGGCGTTTATAGTAAACTGACAGAGAGTGAGGTTCTTCCAGGGGCATAGCACCTCCAATAGATGCAGCTCGTTCAGAGAACCATAACCTTGACCCATTACAAACATACAGCTAAACGGAATGACCTGTTGTAAACTAAGTTTGCAAGAAGTCGTAGTCCCACCACGCATGCCGTCTACGTTCAAAAAATATCAATTTAAAAATTAAAGCGCATTTCATTTTTCATTCGGTACCTTGATCCACCTGAACTTAATAATCTAGTAAAGAAAGTGTAGACCAATATGATTGCAGAAAGAATGAATGCTGGATGCGCCAAAAGAGGAAGATGTGTTTCTGTCAGGAGTACTATTTATTCACACAGACCTTACATTTTAATTTAAAAGTCTCCAGTATTCTCTGAGCCTTTAATTTGGCATATGCTTAAAGTATTGTTTATAAGGAGGCTTTAAATTAAATAAGAAAAATTGTAAATGTCTTCTTTATTTTATGGTAAACTGAAAATCTTTCTTACTGTTTTATATTTTACTGTTTTATTATTTTACCCCGAACGACGTCGGATGTTGCAACATAAAACACACAGATGGCGCTAGAATTGAGATATTTAAAGAATCCGTCTTTACCATACGATCTGGATTAACTTTTTTATAAGAAGAAAAAACGGATCCAAAACATAGATGGCGCTGGAATCAAGATATCTAGATACCCCTCTGCAAATTTACTTTTTAGATGACCTAATAAAGCCCCATCCTTACTATTTGTTACTTAATATATCACGCGCCTAGATCTAAAGTGCGATCAACTCAAAAAAATGTATGGCGATTTTTTGCATAAATGAAATGGTAGCACTTACATCCAATTAATGCGAATAATTTTTTCTTCATGATTATATACACTAACTAAAAAAATACTGTTATACATGTTTTTGTATTAACTGCGTTGAATCTGTACGTTGGATCTGTACTTAATATATCACGCACCTAGATCTAAAGTGCGATCAACTCAAAAAAATGTATGGCGATTTTTTGCATAAATGAAATGGTAGCACTTACATCCAATTAATGCGAATAATTTTTTCTTCATGATTATATACACTAACTAAAAAAATACTGTTATACATGTTTTTGTATTAACTGCGTTGAATCTGTACGTTGGATCTGTACTTAATATATCACGCACCTAGATCTAAAGTGCGATCAACTCAAAAAAATGTATGGCGATTTTTTGCATAAATGAAATGGTAGCACTTACATCCAATTAATGCGAATAATTTTTTCTTCATGATTATATACACTAACTAAAAAAATACTGTTATACATGTTTTTGTATTAACTGCGTTGAATCTGTACGTTGGATCTGTACTTAATATATCACGCACCTAGATCTAAAGTGCGATCAACTCAAAAAAATGTATGGCGATTTTTTGCATAAATGAAATGGTAGCACTTACATCCAATTAATGCGAATAATTTTTTCTTCATGATTATATACACTAACTAAAAAAATACTGTTATACATGTTTTTGTATTAACTGCGTTGAATCTGTACGATCCACACGCAGTTATATGGAGTTAGCTCACTTTATATCTAGGTGTGCGATATATTAAGTAACAAATAGTAAAAGTTTGCATAGGGAATAGATAGCCGATTTGGTCGTTAGCGTATTAATATATAGATAGTAGATGGTGAAACCAAATCAGGCATTCATAAGCTCATACAAAAATTGAAATAACTCGGCTCTGGAGCCACCTATCAGATCCATTTTTAGCAGGCATATTTCTCTGGATGTTAGTAACACGTATTTTGGATTTGAAGCAAAGCGGAACATGAATGAAGTTTTTCGGAACAACTCGACTCCTGCGCCACCTCGTTAGCATATTTATATATACATAGTATAATATATAGATAGTGGATGGTGGAACCAAAACAGGCATTCATAAGGTCATACAAAAATTGGAATAACTGGGGTCTGGAGCCACCTATCAGATCCATTTTTAGGAGGTATATTTCTCCTGATGTCCATAAATGAAGTTTTTGGGAATAAATCGACTCCTGCGCGACCGGAAAACAAACAAAACACGCACCTCATCTTTGAAACGTCTTTCGAACAAAATAACAATCATTCAAAACAAACAATCATTCATAGGAGTAGTAGGTATGAATAGATTTGTATGGGAGTTCGTTAACGTATTAACATATAGATAGTAGATGGTGAAACCAAAGCAGGCATTCATAGGCTTACACAGACAGTTTTTACAGGTATATTTCTCCTGATTCTAGTAACACGTATTTTGAAATTGAAGCCAATCGGACCATAAATGAAATTTTTCGGAAGAACTTCACTCCTCTCACCGGAAAAAAACAAACAAATAGCGCACTTCATCTTTGAAACACCTTTCGAAGAAAAGAACAATCATTCAGATCGGTTGAGAAACACAGGAGCAGTAGGGAGCAATAGATTTGTATGGGATTTCGTTAGCGTTTTAATATATAGATTATTCCAAATACATTTTTTTTGCGTTCCCATAAATTTTTATTGATTAAAGTTTTATTTAAAAAATTAAATGAAAAATGAATACAAATTTTTGTTTTCTACAAATGCCGATTTCTGCTAAACCACGTGCTCTACAGAAAACCTAGATTGACCCGAAAAGTCTGACTGCAGACTCGGATTCAGCGGACCTAAAAGCAAAGAGAAATAGCCGTGAGAAACTCCTGTAAACATCTCATTGGGTTCATAGTAGTGAAATACTTTCACACGGCTCTAGAGCCACCTATCGGGTACATTTTTTGCAGGTATATTTGCCTTGATGTTAGTAACACGCAGTTTTTTGAATTTGAAGTTAACGGGACCATAAATGAAGTTTTTGGGAAGAAATCGACTCCTGCCAACCTACCGGAAAAAATACAAACAAACCGCGCACCTTCTCTTTGAAATATCTTTCGAACAAAAGAACAATCATTCAAATCGGTTGAGAAACATAGGAGCAGTAGGGAGGAATAGATTTGTATGGGATTTCGTTAGCGTATTAATATATAGACAGTAGATAGTGAAACCAAAGCAGGTAGTCATAGGCTTACACAGAAATTCGAATAACACGGCTCTAGAGCCACCTTTCGGGTGCATTTTTTGCAGGTATATTTCTCTTGATGTTAGTAACACGTAGTATTTTGAATTTGAAGTAAATTGGACCGTAAATAAAGTTTTTGGGAAGAAATCGACTCCTGCCCAGCCTACCGAAAAAAAACAAACAAAACGCGCACCTCCTCTTTGAAATATCTTTCGAACAAAAGAACAATCATTAAACAGGAGCAGTAGCGAGAAATAGATTTGTATGGGATTTTGTTAGCGTATTAATATATAGACAGCATTCGTAGGCTTATAAATTGGAATAACTCGGCTCTGGAGCCACCTATCGGGTCCATTTTTGCAGGTATATTTCCCTTGATGTTAGTAACACGTATTTTGAATGTGAATCAAATGGGACCATAAATGAAAATTTTCGGAATAACTTCACTCCTGCGCCTCCCACCGGAAAACAAACAAAATTAGCACCTCCTCTTTGAAACACCTTTCGAACAAAAGAACAATCATTCAAATCGGTTGAGAAATATAGGAGCAGTAGGTAGGACTAGATCTGTATGGGATTTCGTTAGCGTATTAATATATAGATGTGGAGCACCCTTTACCCAGCTAACTGAGTTAACAACATATCGCTGAATTTATCTTACATTCATATTTCACACACTCGGTTAAACTCTTAGTATTTTACTTATGCTCATTTTCTCAATTCATTTTTTCACTCTGTCCTAGCGTTTACATTCCTGGTACATAAGCCTAACTGTAGTCCTATTATCCGTTGTTTTAAGAAACCGTAAGCCGAATTTTGATGCGCTTGAATTTTNTTATGCTCATTTTCTCAATTCATTTTTTCACTCTGTCCTAGCGTTTACATCCCTGGTACATAAGCCTAACTGTAGTGCTATTATCCGTTGTTTTAAGAAACCGTAAGCCGAATTTTGATGCGCTTGAATTTTGTCACTTGCTTTTATTCCCTCGCTGTGTAAAGTACGTAGCCATTGTAACTTTAAATTAAAAATAAAGTATAGTTTAATCAGGTTCAAAAAGTATTCGTTCAAATAATGAATTAATCTTAGACGGCATTAGCTATTTAGTGAACAGCGAACACCAAAAACTAGTGACCCCGCACGCAAAGACTTTGAACTCCGACGTGTGACCCCATTTGCAGCGCTTTTTTATAACAGTAAGTAAATCACGCGTCCCTATAAGTCAGTCAATATGGAGGACACCGATAGCGGTATTTCATCAATACCGCAAAATACTTCACCGCCTCAAAATTCCCGCTACTCAGATGGGACTCCAACCGCAGGCGAGAGACAAGCTGCCACTGTTTACGCTCGCTTACCGATTCCTGCAATGCCCAGCAGCAGCATCGAAGCATGGTTCACTTCGATGGATTTTTGGTTTACAGCTTCCGGAATCACATCGGATAAGCAAAAAGCAGCCACAGTATTCGCAGCCCTCGACCCTACAGTGATTGGTCAACTGTCGGAGGTTATAGCTGCAATACCGCAATCGGACCGATTCGAATACGTCAAATTGAAGATAATTGAACACTTCGCTGACAGTGAGCAGCGCCGCTTAAACCGGCTACTTTCCGAGCTTCCCCTTGGTGACAAAAAACCGTCGGAGTTATACTCTGGACCAAACGCCTTCCGGCATTTGCTCAACCAGTAGTAGCTGCCTCTTCCGGTGCAGCCTCCAAATTCACGAAAATTACTGACTCCATCATAGACGCAGTTACGCCGCATCATATTCACCGTGTTGAATCAGGAGTTTCGAGTGAGATTAACCAGCTTCGCACATCTATAGAAGACTTGGGTAAGCGTTTGGATAGATTCTCCGTACGCTAACGCTCCCGCACTCGCCAGCAATATACTAGCAATTTCCGACCGTGAAGCTCAAGTCGACTCAACGTACAAGGGAGTAAGCCGGGTTCATCCGCTAACTACCAATGCTGGTACCACCAAAAGTACGGAACAAATGCTCGCAAGTGTCGTAGTCCATGTCGCTATAGGCACCGTGCAGCCAAAGCTGTAACTACAGAAAAACGAGAACAATGACTAGTTCCCCGCAACACAGTAAGTCATTGTAAATGTTTCACGCACCGTACAATTTTCCGCCTGCAAGTAAAGGATCGCATTTCGAAAACAACGTTTCTAATCGACACCGGTGCCGATGTGTCAATCCTTCGACTAACAACGCCCTCATATGATATCCGTCCTAGCGCCACAAAACTGTCGCTGCTAACGGAGCTGCGATAAAAGTTCTGGGGGAAAAGCGAATGAAGGTCGACCTTGGTCTTCGGCGGGAGTTCATGTAGTCATTTATAATCGCGGATGTCACGCAACCCATAATCGGGGCGGATTTCCTTAAATTCTATGACCTTCTTATAGATATGCATCCAAACAGGCTTACAGACAACACGACATCTTTGGCAATAACACTATTGTTAACGAAAAAACACGACGCACCAGAATTAAAATCATTTATAGTAGACGGACTTTTCACCGAAATTTTATCCGAATTTCCAGACATAACCAAATTGGCTCTATTCGGAACGAAGTCCAAATCAACGGTTTATCATTGCATTCAAACCACGGGACAACCAGTGTTTTCCAGACCACGACGACTTCAGCCCGATAAATTAAAAGCCGCGAAATCCGAATTTAATTTTTTGCTAAAAACCGGAATATACCGTCCTTCTAGCAGAAATTGGGCCAGTCCACTTCATATGGTCCAAAAAAGCGATGGCACGTAGATACCATGTGGAGATTATCGGGAGCTCAATACGCAAACTCTGCCGGACCGATATCCGTTGCCATATCTAACGGATTTTGCCAACGTTATCTGCGGGAAATCCTACTTTTCGAAGATGGACCTTCAGAAAGCGTTTCACTAGGTACCAATTCATCCGGCCGACGTACCCAAAACCGCAATTACGACGCCTTTCGGTTTATATGAATTTCAATTCATGACATTCGGACTTTGTAACGCTTCACAGACCTTCCAACGCCTGATAGACGAAGTGCTAAGAGGTCTGGATTTTATTTTCCCATATATCGACGATATTTGCGTAGCTTCGTCATCGATCGAAGAACATCGGCAGCACTTGCGCTTAGTTTTCCAGCGGCTACGGGAACACAACTTATGTATACATTTTTCCAAATGCGAATTTGGCAAGACAGAAATTAAATTTCTAGGCCACCTGGTTGACTCACACGGAATCAGGCCCCTTCCGGAAAAGGTTTCATCGCTGTCGAATTTCCCTAAGCCTACAGTGGCGAAGGACTTAAAACGCTTTATTGCTATGCTAAATTTTTACCGGAAATTTTTCCCTCATGCCGTCGACAACCAATCTAAGCTACAACAGTTAATCAAAGGTAACAAGAAAAATGATCTTACACCACTCGAATGGAATCCTACAGCTGAAGCCGCATTTCAACGCTGCAAGGAAGAGCTTGCAAATGCAACCTTGATATTTCATCCATCACCAGATGCAGAGCTGTCTCTCCACACCGACGCCTCAGACGTTGCCGTAGGTGCTGCTTTGCATCAGGTGATCGGTGTAGAATTTCAACCCCTGGCATTCTACTCCAAAAAACTCACGCCCGCGCAGCGTAAATGCAGTACGTACGACCGCGAGCTAACCGCAATGTATCAAGTAGTATCACATTTCCGTTATATGATAGAAGGCCGAAGGTGTCACTTACTTACTGACCACCGCCCATTAGTGTACGCGTTTAAACAGAAACTCGAGAAAACCGCCCTTCGTCGTACTCGCCAACTCGACTACATAGGACAATTTACGACCGACATACGCCATATATCGGGTGATTCCAACGTCACTGCGGACCTTTTCTCCAGTATACAGACCCTGGAGCAAGTCGACTATAGCGCTATTGCAAAAGCAAAACAAGGCGATCAAGAACTGCAATCGTCACTGAAAACAGGTATAAATTAGAAATCATCACTAATATTAAAACCTTTTGTGCCCCCAGGAACAAACGCACAACTAATTTGCGAAACATCAACACCGATAATACGTCCATACATCCCGAAAGAATTTCGACACCAAATCCTGTCCAAGACGCACAGCTTATCACATCCTGGAGTTCGTGCTACAACCAAGTTAGTTACAACGCGTTTTCTTTGAAAGGGCATAAGGAAGCATACGTCAATATTCGTTAAGACCTGCGAGGCATGCCAACGCGCAAAAGTCCATCGTTATACAAAGACTCCTCTAAATACGTACCACCTCGAGCAAGAATCGCACACGTTAACATTGACATCGTTGGTCCATTTCCATTATGCGAAGGACAACGATATTGCCTAACGATTATAGACCGTTTCACGAGGTGGCCAGAAGCCGTCCCGACCCCAGACATGACAGCCGAATCTGTCGTCAAAGCGCTCATGTCGCAGTGGATTTCGAGGTTTAGTGTTCCCGAACGTATCACGTCCGACCGCGGCCCTCAGTTCGAATCTGCAATATTTCAGGAGTTGATATCCTTAATCGGGACGACTCATCTACGCACTACGCCATATCATCCCCAATCCAACGGAATCATTGAACGGTGGCATAGGTGCTTAAAATCCACAATACTTTGCCACAATTCCGACAAGTGGGTACATTATTTACCCACAATTCTTCTTGGACTCAGAGTAACTTTCAAGCCGGACATTGGAGCGTCCCCAGCAGAGCTCGTTTACGTTATTACCACAAATCTCACAGAAGCAACAAGCGACGCAGTAGCAAACTTCCGTAAGTCAATGGAGAAATTATGCCCTACGGAAACTGCACATCACTCGCCTCAAGCGACCTTTGTATCGCGGGGGCTGCAGTCAGCCACACACGTTTTTGTGAGNCCCTACGGAAACTGCACATCACTCGCCTCCAGCGACCTTTGTATCGCGGGGGCTGCAGTCAGCCACACACGTTTTTGTGAGAAATGATTCGATACGCCCTGCACTAACTAATCCATACGACGGACCATATAAAGTCACACGGACCGAAATATTTTACAATAATCATTCGAGGGCGATCAAGCAACATAAGTCTGGATAGGCTAAAACCAGCTTTCTTGACACACCTAGACACCGGCACGCCAACAAATGTCAGCGGACCACCAACACAACTGGAATGCAACAACAGTGTACCGACGAAATCTACACTTAGTGGGCGTCAAGTCAAATTCCCCAGCCGATATGTATAACTTTCGTCTAGAGAGGGAGTAATGTGGAGCACCCTTTACCCAGCTAACTGAGTCAATAACATATCGCTGAATTTATCTTACATTCATATTTCACACACTCGGTTAAACTCTTAGTATTTTACTTATGATCATTTTCTCATTTGCTCAATTCATTTTTTCACTCTGTCCTAGCGTTTACATTCCTAGTACATAAGCCTTTTGTCACGCCATTTGCTTTTATTCCCTCTTGTATTTAATCTTATCTAAAGTAAACTGCTCCTCTACATCCAAGTTATCAGAATGAACAGTACATATGCCTAACGATGTCAATAAATCAGTTGGTTCTTTAAAAAAGCTATCAATCGTAAGGAATTTTTTCCCAACTAGAACCACAGGGTTGTAATTTTTTTAAAGCCAATAACTTTTATAGGAGTATTTGGTAAAACACAGCAAAAGTTTTCAGGTACCTAAAAAGTAATCACTTAAAAAACAGCCAATTATTTCGTTGTTTTTATATACTTACGTTAAAATATATTACTTTAAAATCATTCTTTTCAACAATTACATCTTCTTTTTCAACTCTTTTAGTAATTTGCTGCAGTATTTTTGAATGCTTCTTGACATAATTTTTCATGGTTTGCAGATAGTTCTCGAAGGGATAACTAAAAATCTTTGAAGCATCACCAAATGCTTTTACAGAATCGACCAAGTGCAAAAACCCGTGAACATTATGCGAAACACTATTCGCCCCAAAAATGATTGCGAAGTTCTCAACAAACAATTGCAGCATATTTTGAGCTAGTGGAATATAATTTTTGCATATTTTGGGACATGAAAGCAACCGGTAAGCACAATGCAAGAGAAGAAATTCGTAGTAAACGTCTGGGTGAACTTTGTTTTTCAGCACAACTATACCCGAGTACAATACATATTGACGAAACTCGGTGGCCTTCCAATTAGGTAGTTCATAACAACTTCTAGGTTTACGCACAAATTCCTTCGGTATATTTAATCTAATGCTAACTAAGTGGTCAGATATTTCCTTTCTGCCTTCTTTACTTACTTTGAAATTGGTTTTATCGTAACATATCCTTGCAAGAAATTTTCTAACTACTCCAAGGTCTATTTGGTGCATGGGATCCAGTGGCACTTGATTTATCATATTTAAGTTGATATTCTCGAAAGGAGTTAAAAAATCTTTTGGTGATGTTGCAAGAATTTTCTAGATTTAAAATCCTCATCTGAGAGTTAATATCCACAATGAGTAGCATAAGTTAATATATTGTTGATTTTTTTCGCTACCTGGTTACATTTAGAACACCCATTGCTGGATGTATGGCCTGCAATGCCACATACAAACGATTTTGCAGGGACATCGCAAATTAGAGCTCCAATTTTCAGTGGAATCATTTTGTCCCCAATTTCAATTGACTTTAAATGATTTAGCTCGTTTATCAAATTTAAAAGAAACTTATTAACGTCATCAGGTGTTTTATTTCCTAAGTATACGCCAACACAAAATACTTTTACCTTTTCTGCGTTCACAATTTTCATCAATATGGGTCACACCTGAGTTTTTGAGCTCTTAAAAAGGGGAAGCCTGTCCGTATTGATATCAACAATAATTTCTTCTAAGCTTAACAATTCACTTGTTGCTTTAATTATTTGACGTTCAACACCAAAGTGGCAATAAAAGCCGGGATCTATTTGCACTAATTCTTTATTTATTTTGCCATTTCCCAGCAAGGGTTGAGTCACAGGAAGGAACATCTAAATTCTCGCCCCTCAAGAGCGATAAAAGGTCCTCTAAGGCTTGGCGCGATAAGTTATTTCCTAGATACCAGTCTCTTAGCTTTTGTAAAAATGTTTTGGCATTTTTCGAAGGAGTATCTACTGCCTGCGGATCAATCTGCTCAGAATTTCCGAATTCCGGCGAAGTATTGGCACTAGTACCTCCGTCATGACAGTCACGGGCACTTTTAAATGAACGAAAACCAAATTTTCTTCCCTCTGTTTTTTCGTTAGCCTTCTTAAGTGCCTGCCACTTACAACACTGTACGTTTTACCTTTCTGTTTTATTTATTTAGTTAATATCAATTTAATTTATTCTTTTTTTTGCGTAAATTCCCTCGACGATATGTGTAATGCAGCGTAACAAAATTAAATTTAATTTGCGGCAATAGTTTTTCAAAGAAAGCACAAACGAAGCACAAAATGCAAATAATGAAATGACGCGGGGCCATTGAAAGCATGGTTGCCACTTCAGCTACTTTCGCACCAAACCTTTTCTTTTTAAATGGGTCTTATTTTGTTACCCTCTTCCATAGAATGGTTCTTTCCTTTAATTTTGAACTGTAATATATTAAAAGTCTGCAGCATAATAAAATTATCTTCAACAATATCTCTATTTTTAAATCAGGCGAAATATAAACACCGAAACGGTGTACATTNAAATGGGTCTTATTTTGTTACCCTCTTCCATAGAATGGTTCTTTCCTTTAATTTTGAACTGTAATATATTAAAAGTCTGCAGCATAATAAAATTATCTTCAACAATATCTCTATTTTTAAATCAGGCGAAATATAAACACCGAAATAAAAAGCGTATAAACGTAGCTTTTGGAACAGTTTTTTTTATGCAATTGGTAACCATTATAAAGTGTCAAAACTTTCAGTGCTGCCACAAGCATGGGATTTTATCGGAAATTTTTTACAAAGGGTGTGAGTGAATCGGTAACAAAGTTCGGAACAAATGCGGAATAGCTCCGATTCTCAGCTAAAAAAATCGACATGATTCAGCTGAACATAATAATAATAATAGATTGGCGATTACACATATGTTAGTGTTTGGCCGAGCCTCTCCTCCGACTTGTGGCGTGCGCCTTGATGTTGTCACACAAAGCGGAGGGACCTACAGTTTTACGCCAGCTCCGAACGGCGATTGTATTTTTATGGGAAGCTGTTTTTCATAGCAGAAATACACTCGGAGGTTTGCCATTGCCTGCCGAGGGACGACCGCTGTTAAGAAAAAACCTTTTTGTATTCTTTTGCGATGTTGCTTTGACCAGGGCTTGAACCCAGGTGCTGATGAGTGAAAGCCCGCACTGCTTACCACTACACCACAGCGGCCGACTGAGCTGAACATAACGATATATTTTTTTGCGGAAACAACAACTACAAAAGTTATAAAGGGTCAAAGTTCAAATTAAAAAAATTTTTAAATAAATTTCTTAAAAACGAATGCATGGTGACAGTTTTGCCAGTCTGTGTGAAATTAAATCTTTTTTGACAGCAGTAAATTTTCGACAACANCAAATTAAAAAAATTTTTAAATAAATTTCTTAAAAACGAATGCATGGTGAGACAGTTTTGCCAGTCTGTGTGAAATTAAATCTTTTTTGACAGCAGTAAATTTTCGACAACCGAAGATTTATTCGGATTAACTTATGTACATTATTTATTATGCAGACTATTATTAGCTTAAAAAATTCATGTAGAGATCACATAATAACAAATAATATATTCACAAATGTTTCACTTAAAATATTTTGTTTCGAACTGTTTTCCACTAGAAAAATTCTATCCTGTTTTAAGCTCTCCAAACTTGTGAGCTGGAAATTCCTACAAGATTTTGGGTTATTGAAAACACTGTTTGTGCCTCAAAAGTCTGGCAACCCCACTGATGACATGAAGTGGTAATGAGGACTGCCAACTCTTTCGAAGTATGATTACACAAAGCCTCAAAATATGTCAATGCTAAAAAAGATGTTACTTGTAGTGAGAGATAATTTTTTCGAATCACAATATAAATTGCATTCATCCGTTTGGGCGCTGACGACATTAAAAAATTACACACTTTGCCTTGTGCCGCTCACTGTTTTGTAAACCAAAAAAACAGCTGTTAAGGATATCCACAAACGTAACTTCAAATGTGAGTTGGTTTACTTTCGACGTCAACTGCGTTAACGCAATCGTAACGGCGTCGTCTCTAACAGCTGTCACACGATTGCGCGTATTAAATTTTATTTGAAATTGACGGCGTGACGCATTTGCCGGCGAACGCATGTTGTGTACCATGGTGAAATAAATATAAGGTGATGTCACTTACATAACCTCACTTTTTCTACATGCCAATTGCGGCCATTCATTTTGGGGTAGTAGAAAAAGGGGAAAATATTAGGATTATTTTTACTACTTTTTGGGTATTATTTCCATACATCAGTGGACCCCACACCGGTTAAATGAAGCTTGCATACATAAAATATTTTTTCTGTAAACCAGTGTAATTACAGTTTAACTTTTTCGCTCAAAATAAATTACTATTACTTAATTTTTTTTTTTCGATCAAATATATTGATTTTAATAATTACACAGGTTTACAAAAAAAAAGCTTATGCATATTAAACCAAACCTATATATACCTATATTGNTTTAATAATTACACAGGTTTACAAAAAAAAAGCTTATGCATATTAAACCATACCTATATATACCTATATTGTTCGACACGCTGAATGCGAATCCGAAGTCCGTTAGTCTCCACCACGTCAGGTTCGTGGTCAGTTGAAGGTCAAGTAGGGAAAAATTCATTGAATAAACCTGAAAATTCATATACATAAGGTTTTACATTCGCTGAACCCAAATCCGAGGTCCGTTAACCTCCATAATATCAGCTTCGAGGTCATTTCAAGGTCAAATAGGACATAGAATGTATTCAATAAAAATTATAAAAAAAAAAATGTTTTTGTTGTCACCGAAACCGAGTATGGAGGTCCCTTGATTTCTTAAGGTCATCTGGAGGTCATGCCCAGGTCATCCCAAGGTCAAATTCCGATTAATTTTATTGAATTTTCAGGTATATTCATAACAACATAGGGATATATAGGTTTGGTTTAATATGCATACACTTTTTTTTGTAAACCTGTTATTATTCAGTTATATTTTTCTGCCTTAAAATTATTATTTGTAAAACTTAAAGGCCACACGGTCGTACCACACACATATGATGATGGTTAAAACTTAAAAAATAAGGACTGTTTTCCGTCTTTCATTTATTCATATTAAAACAAATTATATTATGCCGTTATCTTGATTTAATTATTCTTAAATTTGACTAAATCCGCGGAAGCTAGCGGAGAAGTGGACGAGCCAGCAAACGCAAAAACTTATCCAGGAGGTGGAATCGAGGGAGGGTACCTGGAATTTCTTGTCCAAAGAATATAGGGATAGAAATGCCCGCGAAGCTCTTTGGCAAGAAATGGCAGAAGCAATGGAGCTGCCCAGATCAGAAGTTTCGGCCAAATGGAACACCCTCCGCTGCTCTTTTCGTGTATGTTACTGTGCCAGAAAATATTTACAAAATACTAGTTTTTTATGTATTTGTTTTTACAAATTTAGGCAACCTTTAACAAAATGGGTGCAAAAGTGACACCGTCAACCCCGCTATACACGTCACTAAAATTTTTGGAGCCCATGCTGCGTTGTGAAGCACCAACAACTTCGAACTTGATGGATGTGAGTATATGAAATAAAATTTTTACTTGCCAGTGCGGATGACATCCGTCGGATACCGGAATAGTCATGTACATACATATACATATGTATTATACCAATTCAGAAAAGCCAAGCCCCGTCAACTTAACCTGTTTCTCCTTCCGAGGGTATGTTTGGATCTGAAGAACCCTATCCGACTCCATCAACTTCAGGGGCAAAGCGACGCCGGCTTGAAAAAAGTGATGCCGATGGGTACGCCATAGTTGTTGAGTGGGTCTTAGAGACGATCACTACTGCAACCAAAAATGATTCTTGGGACGACATCGGCAATTTTGTTGCCACAAATGGACGTGTATGGGAAGCGGGACATGCCAACGAATTTAAGAGTGATGTCTATGAGGTAGTATTCAGATATCAGAAGAGTTTAACAGAGCTGCCGGAGGTGAGTGGAGTGCAATTATATATATATACATACATACATATGTAAGTGCATATTACGTACATATTAATATATTTTCATCTACAGGCCATTCCAGCACAGTTTCTTTTGGAGTAAAATTTTTTCTTGTTCTTTACATTTTTAACAATTATAGAGGCTAAATTAATTTTTGTACAAGTGCCTTATTTATGTTTAGTTCAGAGACCGATAAGTTTTAACGATATATTTAAGCAAATATGTATTGCTTTTTACACTCTGTAAAATTTTAACTTAAAAACATTAGTTGCGAAGCTGTTCTACTAGCTTAAACAATACATGCTTGTACAGTGGTGTGGAAGGATTTTTCTTAAATTCCAACTATATTTGGCAACTCTATGCATATTTACATATCAGTGGTTTCATTCCTGAAATTTAAAACCCATTCTAAAAGCTTAATAAAAGCAGTGAAATATATGTATATATTGAAAAAACGTTTTTATAAGGCTATTCACATGTACGAACGCCATTAGTATTTAAGTAAGTGTAGATGTTTGTAGAGTTGGGATTTCTGAAAAATTCTTCCATGTCAGAGTATATACATCATGGACAAACAAACAAGTATACGACATTTGGTCCAGTTTTGGCTATTTTTCTTTTAAATTTTGTTTTAAACTTTGTACTTTGTGTGGTTTTAAATCGTGTTTGTTATATAATGAGGTAGACTTTCATAAAAACTAAAATAAAAAAGCATTAAATAAAAGAAAGAAAAATAGCAAAAACTGGTCAAAATGTCGCAACTGCATGGTGATTTTTGTTAAATATTTGCGATGTTTGTCAAGTTATTTTTTTTTTATAAAAATATGGTTCATGCTTTGCGGTTTCTTTCATATAACAAGTGCAATTTATAAACAAATAGCGTTAATTTATAAAATTTTGTTTGTAAACGGTCTTGCACATTTTTTCTACAAGAAATGCACTTTTATATAGTAAAAAGAGAAAAAGGCCGTCAGAAAAATAATTAAAAATCCACGCGATTTTTCACACGCTGAAAACTTGCACTTGTTTTACTAGAATTACATATCTGATGTACCTGCATACCGAGAATATTTCTAAAAATTCTGACTAAAAAGTTCAAAATTTAGATGAAAATTTGTTGAATTTTTCTAATTTCTGTATAAAGTTTGAGAGTTTGACTTATGTGGCTTTGGTTGAAGCATGAACCATATTTTTATAAAAAACTTTTACGTAAAAAACATTGGAAATATTTAACAAAAATCACCATGCACTCGCCATTTGCTCGACCATTTTTACTGTAGCTTTAGTTGAACTAAAATTTTCTAATGAATTGCTTGCTTTTAGTTATGTTACTCATATGTTTTATGTTAATATGTATCTAGATCTTAATCCAAAATAAAGCGCAAATTACCATAGATTTATTTCCTTTATCTTATCTTTAATCTTTGAAACCCTAATTTATGTTGTTTCTGTTATTGATCGAACTATATCTTAAATCAAAATTCGTAAAAATAAATAAATACACATAAGTGAAAAACAATGGCATTTAGAATTTTGTTGCAAATGATATGTGTGTGGACGGTTTCACATTTTTTTGGTTATTTAGTAGTTATTAATTTTTCATAAAAATATTCACTGCTAAATAAAAGTGAGTGCATGGTGTTTTTTGTTTAAAATTTGCAGTGTTTTTCAAGTAAAATTTTTTTTGTTATTAAAATATGGTTCGTGTTTCGTTAATACCACATAAGTCAAACTGTCAAACTTTATACAGAACTTAGAAAAATTCAACAAACTTTCATCTAAATTTTTAACTTGTTAATCCGAATTTCTAGAAAATACTTTGGGTACGCGGATAGATCGGCTATGTAATTCTAGTGAAACAAGTGCAAGTTTTAAGCGGCTAAAAAATCGCGTTGATTTTTAATGATTTTTTATTGCTGACGGCTTTTTGCACTTTTAAGATATAAAGGGAATTTCTTGCAGAATAAAATGCGCTGGACCGTTTGCAAACAAAATTAAAAAATTAAGGCTATATTTCATAAATTGCACTTGTTATATGCAGAAAACCGCAAAATCCATCGGAAATATAAATTCATTAAAAACCAACGCCGCTTAAAATAGCTTGCCTTATTTGTATTTTTATAAAAAGGTAACAAAACAAGTTTAACTTCAAAAACATTGCAAATACATATTAAACAAAAAACATCATGCACTCACCTTTGATTGCCAGTGTATGTACATATGTATATGCTGTTAGTATGAAATTGCGTAATAAATACACACTGGTTACTTGAGAACATGACTTTAAGTGGGTAAACTACAAAAATGAGTTATGCAGTATCGTCCTATTGTATTGCCATGCCACTTCACCGTAGGCTGTCAAGAAGTACTCCATAAAATTTTCACGCACATGTATTGCGTTGTCTGCTGGCCTACCTAAAATGCTGCTGGGGCGAATTGATGGAAGCATTCTCTTTTCTCCCAACTCCGTTCGCCAATTACCGGGCACAGCAACGCCATTTGTATCATCGTCGACGTCAGATCTTCGCATATATACTGATTTGCGTGTTAAAAGATAATTATGTAGGACACAAATCGCGAGGACAGTAGCTTTTGCATGTTCCGGTTTTATGTCCATTGGCCTTCTGAAACGCGATGCACATATGCCGAACACATTTTCTACTACATTCCTTGCTCGTATAGTCTGTAATTGAAAATTTTATACGACATAACTTGCTCGCGATTACTGAATGGTTTCAGCAAGTATTATTATTATTATTATTATTATTATTATTATTATTATTATTATTATTATTTTATTTTATATATCAACGTTTACAATTTAAGAGGATATGGCATGCTTAATTTACCTTACAACTAGAGCATTTAATTTATTGGATGTAAGTATATATGTAAAGAAAATATTATTATGGAAGAGGGGAAAAAATTATATATTAATAGGAAAAAAACCCCTTATATAAGATATTACAGAAAAGTGATATAAGTATACATACATAAATAAGTGCATGTATAAGTAAAAATATCAATAATAATTAATTAAGATGTGTTTAAGTTACAGATAAGTGGATTTGAAGAGATATCACAGAGTCGATTAAATTTGTCAGTGATCTTTTTGACACAATCTGATATTTGAACCATTTTACTTTGCTCATGGAGCCTGATTGTGGAGAAGTGCCAAGGAAAGTCAAGCATCATTTTGAGAAGTTTATTTTGCTTACTTTGTAGTTTGTTAATGTGTGTTTTGGCACAGCTTCCCCAAACTGGGCACCCCCATATAATAATTGATTGGAAAATTACTTTTGCCAAACATCCTCTGTTTCATTTTCTGTGATGACACACATGAGCTCTCGCCCGCGTCGTGAAATGTGAATGTTAGGGGCTGTCCATATATTACGTAAGGGAGTTTTCGCCTGTTTGTGTTCGAGCTGCATTTTTCACTTATAATAGGCACCGAAGAGTAACGTTTTTTTAGAAAAATAAAAAATTAAAACAAAAGTTGTAAAAAATTTTAATATCCTCCGTATTTAATGTATATTTTTCATTTCAATGCAATTTAGTACTTTAATTGGGTGAATTTTCGTATTTAATAAAGAACAATTTTGAATAAGAAGACAAGAAAAATAATATTACGTAAGAATCTACGGGACGCCCCCTCCCCCATATAAGAAAAAGTAAGAAAATTCTAGACCCGCCCTCCCCCACAAAGGTCTTACGTAATATATGGACAGCCCCATACAAACATGGTATCTTTGTAACTACACAAAAGTTAAATACACTTTAAAATAATGATAAAAAACTATTATATTAAATTTTTCACCAAAATTATTTTATTTTTCTAATAAAAATAAAAATAAGTTATGTTTGACTTTTGTAAAAAATAAAATAAAAAATTAAAGCTCAAAGCTTCCCAGAAAAAAGGGTTTTATTATTTATTTATTATTTATTTATTTTTATTATAACATGTGTATTTACGAAATATCTGGGGTTCAGGGAAATCCCAACTAAACCACAAAACTCCGCACTTAGGGAAATGCAGTTAAAAAAAAATCACTACCTGCTACAGCTCTAAAACGAACGAAATCATGTGCTCCGTGAATATTTCTAAAGCATACTAATTATTATTGGAAAATAAACAAAAGCTAGGTAGAAAGCTGCTGCAATATTGCGTATACATACTTCAGGCTAAAAAGGCTCACAAGCTAAATTTTTCCGTCTTTGCAAGGTCGTAGTAAACCAATGCTTAGTTATTACTTGATTATTGCTGGAAAATTTTTGCTCANTCTAAAACGAACGAAATCATGTGCTCCGTGAATATTTCTAAAGCATACTAGTTATTATTGGAAAATAAACAAAAGCTAGGTAGAAAGCTGCTGCAATATTGCGTATACATACTTCAGGCTAAAAAGGCTCACAAGGCTGCTTAGTTATTACTTGATTATTGCTGTAAAAATTTTGCTCATNTAGTTATTACTTGATTATTGCTGGAAAATTTTTGCTCATCTGCGCTACTTTTCATTAAACTATGCACTTATGTATGTATATAAGTACATGCATATAGATACACATGAGTACATGGATATGAAATGCAGACCTTCCTTTTATTGAGTTTTCTTCTAAAGGTGTTCTTACACGATATGTATTTGCCTCTGTAAATGTGACTTTTTCAATACATATATAATTGCGTATGTTTGTCAAATTCACAGTATTTATTTAACTATTTAAAAATACGATCTTTGAAAACGAAATAAACTAAACTTAGATGATTCTACCTGTGTGTCAGATGAAAATAGAAACATTTCTATTTCGTATGTACGTGCACCAGCTTCGTACAGAAACAAATATAATTTGCCTTTACACAATATATTGGCATTTCCATTANTGTGTGTCAGATGAAAATAGAAACATTTCTATTTCGTATGTACGTGCACCAGCTTCGTACAGAAACAAATATAATTTGCCTTTACACAATATATTGGCATTTCCATTAGTAAAAAGTGGCATGTACACATGCAAAAACATATCGTGTAAGAACACCTTAAGTAATACATACATACATACATATTTTTATTCTATTAACGAGTGTATATTTTTGGTTTCTTATTAATAATAATAATAGATTGGCGCNTAATTTGCCTTTACACAATATATTGGCATTTCCATATGTAAAAAGTGGCATGTACACATGCAAAAACATATCGTGTAAGAACACCTTAAGTAATACATACATACATATTTTTATTCTATTAACGAGTGTATATTTTTGGTTTCTTATTAATAATAATAATAGATTGGCGCTTACACATATGTTAGTGTTTGGCCGAGCTTCTCCTCCGATTTGTGGCGTGCGCTTTGATGTTGTCACAAAAAGCGGAGAGTCCTACAGTTTTACGCCGACTCCGAACGGCGATTGTATTTTTATAAGAAGTGGTTTTTCATGGCAGAAATACACTCGGAAGCCCTGGTCAAAGCAACATCGCAAAAAAATATAGAAAAAAGGTTTTTTCTTAACAGCGGTCGTTCCTCGGCAGGCAATGGCAAACCTCTGAGTGCATTTCTGCCATGAAAAACAGCTTCTCTTAAAAATACAATCGCCGTTCGGAGTCGGCGTAAAATTGTAAGTCCCTCCGTTTTGTGTGACAACATCAACGCGCACGCCACAAATCGGAGGAGAAGCTCGGCCACACACTAACATATGTGTAAGCGCCAATCTATTATTATTATTATTATTATTATTATATACTTATATATGTATTGAAAATAAACGCTCTACGCCACAAGACGTTGTTGGACAATATTTAAAAGATGACAATTCTCCAGGTGCAAATATTGCTTCTCAAAAAAAAAATTCTTTGCTGATATTGAGCAGTTACAATAGATGCGGAATGAAACTCGCTGACCAGTTCACAACACACCTGGAAACTGTTGAACAGCTTTCGCTGAAAACGAACGCTAAGATTCTTTCTCATTCGGTAAATTCTCATAGAATTTTTTACTAGACAATAACGGAACTTTTCGTTGTTTCTCAGCTTCCTCTTTTTGTCAATTATACAACCCTCGCCAGCAACCTTGGCTATCTGCGCAAAGGTATTGCCAGATGAAATTATACGAAAATTAATTTACTTATTACCAAAATAATCAGTTTTATGCATTTTTATGCTTTTTCGGCAAAATGTCGAGCCCTAACCGCCAAAATAACGTAAGCGACATTTTTTTCAAAATTTTCTTTTAGATGCAGAAATATTCCTAGAGCTTCTAGATACATTTCTGCATCAAAAAGAAAATTTTGAAAAAAATGTCGCTTACGTTATTTTGGCGGTTAGGGCTCGATATGTATTCATGTATAATATGCATATGTATTATGGACACTGACGCTTCAGCTCTAACTCGGAACCCGCTGGAGGTAGCTTCGCTTGGCGTTTCCAATTGGCGTCAGTTGGCACAGAAGAGAAACGACTGGCGTGCTTTGCTGAACTCGGCCAAAATCGCTTAGGCGGTTACAGCGCCAAATAAGAGGAAGATAATATGCATTTGCATATTTTTTTCTTCCCTAGTAATTAATGAAACACATTTTTCATGAAAATAATTGTGAATATTATATTAGAACAAGGTGTACACTAACATTTGAAACTGCCTATTTATGCACACATGCAAACGAATTTGAACACGAATTGAAAATATTGCAATTTTTGTTTACGTATAATATTAAGAAAAAATTTTATATACACACTAGTGAACCCGCATGGCGTTAAGACTCCAAAATTGAGTTCAATNCATACATGCAAACGAATTTGAACACGAATTGAAAATATTGCAATTTTTGTTTACGTATAATATTAAGAAAAAATATTATATACACACTAGTGAACCCGCATGGCGTTAAGACTCCAAAATTGAGTTCAATATTTTAAACCGATGGCAACACTATTCACAAACCTTAATAAATATTGCAAATGTTTCAAGTAAATTCGTCCATCCCTTTTTGAACGAAGAGAGGTCTCAAATGGCGTCAGTTTTTCATTTCCACAAAATTCAAACCCCCGTGCACCGCTAAAAAAAGGTCGTAACTTCAAAAAATAAAACCTTAATGCCCATTTAGAATGACGGTGCTGATCTGATGACCTTCACATTAAAGATCTGATGACCATAACAAAAAAACTACTTATTTATAAAATTTAACTCAAACTAATTTTTTCGGTATATTATGGGTTTATTCGAAAGAACATATATTCCCATCAGTTATGGAACCCGATTTCATCATGTGACTGTCTTCGCAGTAGCGCATCCTGTTAACCGATTTCTCCAAGACCTTGTTGATGGTTTCTGGCTCTATCGTAAGAAAAGAAATGCCCGACATACGCCTTAAAGGAATGAATTGTTAATAGATTGTTTGCATTATATCGGTCCTTCATGGCATGGCACAAAAAAGTCTAAGGGCGTGAAATCGCGGCTCCGAGGGGGCCAGTTGACTTCATCGAGACAGCTGATAACACAATAACCGAACTTTATCGCTCAAAATAAAAATCGAATAGATGCCAACCCTAACAAAAAATATTTTCAAACTAAAGTTTTATTAAAACTCTTTCTTTTGCCACTCATATTTTGATATTTCATTAAAATTGGGTTAAAGCTAAATAAATTAGGCTTTTCAAACAGGTGGCAACCTTCTGCGAAGCATTTTCAAACTGAAATCTTTTAAAGCTCTTTCGTCTGATACTTTGATACATAATTCAATTACCTGAAGAATTAAATTGAATTTATCAATTTGTCAATGTTATTGTGGCATATTAACATTTTATTTATTTTTTAATATTTTTATTGAGCTTTGTACCAGGATTGTTTATTAGGAAAAATTGAAAAAGCAACAAAGTCTAAGCGGTAGAAGTTATAGCAGCTATTTTGGAGATCACCACATCTCCTCATCAGACTTCTTTTTTCTAGACTTCAGCAGGGATCGAACCTGCGAATTCGATGTTCAAAGTCAGAAGCGTTAACCACTGAGCTATGTACATCCCGTAAACTCTTGTTGCTAATTCATTTTCCTTATTCAACCAACTACTATCAAGTGCAGCTGATTTGCCGCTATTTAAACTCGACAGCGTGGTTGTTGTTGTCAATTCTATACATCCATTTGCTTATTTGCTTTTTTGTATAGTTTCAGGCAGGCTCTTCCTAAACTATGTATTTGTCAATGTTATTGTGGCTTGTTAACATTTTATTTTTAATATTTTTATTGAGCTTTGTACCACGATTGTTTATTAGGAAAAATTGAAAAAGCAACAAAGTCTAAGCGGTAGAAGTTATAGCACTATTTTGGAGATCACCACATCTCCTCATCAGACTTCTTTTTTCTAGACTTCCGCTTAGACTTTGTAATAAACAATCGTGGTACAAAGCTCAATAAAATTTAAAAAAAAAAATTGAATTTAATTTTTTTGTCACCTGGAAACTCTCCTAAACAAACCAATGAGCGATTAAATCACCACTTTTAGTAATTTATTTAACTTAACTTATTTATTAACTTAATTTATTAAACTTAATAATTCATTTAAATTTGAAGTTTTCAACAGCTGGCAACTCTCTTCAAACCATCAAACAAAATTTCTATGTTTAAACTGAAGATTTCTTAGCACTCTTTCGTTTAACACCCATATTTTAATATTGCATATAACTAAATTCGGTGGCAACCCTTTTCAAAACATTTTAAAATTACTACCTCTTTAAACTCCTTTAGTCTGGACCCCTGTGGGGGAACATTTTTTAAATTACATATGTAATTTCCCTGTTTAAAATTTAATTCGATTTTTTAAACAGGGGCAACACTCTCACAGTTAAGAAGCAAAGCTTTTAATAACGATTTCGACTGCTACCTATGGCAACTGTTTTCAAAAAGTAAAACCTCTATGCACATCTGCAACCAAGCCTTTTAACTTGACACCTCATTTTTGAAAATCGAGCGGAGGGTGGGGATATGATGATATTGATTTATAAATAATCTCAACTTGATTTTTTAAAAGGTGGCCATTTTTTCCGGAAAAGTAAAAGCCTAATGCACATCTACATATCAAGACCTTTAATTTGATACCTCATTTTTTTTAAATCAAACGAATGGTTCAGATCTGATGACCTGGACAAAAAGTTCTTTCGCGTATTATATATAAAGATATAGTTAAATTCGACTTTTTAAACAGGTGGCAGCCCTTTTGAAAAGTAGTTTCGCGCTAAGATATTCTTAAATATTCTTCGTCTAACATACATGTTTTAATCAACTGATGAATTAAGTTGAATTATATTAATTAAACATGTGGCAACTCCGCTAAACATAAATCAGAAATAAAGATTTTTCAACCCCCCTTCGATTGATACCCATATTTAAATAATTAATTTAATTTATTTAATAATTTGAATTTAATTTTTAAACAGGTGGCAAGCCTCTTCCAACACCTCAAAAATATTTTGTGTGTTCAAACTAAAGTCTTCTTAATATTCTTTCGTTTCACATCATTATTTTGACATTTCATATAACTTCTGGATAAGTTCATTAAATTCGACATTGTAATAAGGTGGCAACCCTCTTCAAAATATTTTCAAACGGCCACCTTTTGAAGCCCCTTTCGTTATGCGCCCATATGTTGAAACATATTTCTCATAATTAATTTATTTAATTCAAATTGAATTTAATTTTTTAAACAGGTGGCAATCCTCTGATAGAATACGGCTNGGCAACCCTCCTAAAGTTAAGTTAAGAAACAAATATTTTCAAACCCCTTTCCACTGATAGAATACGGCTGTTAATTTAACACCTTATGATGGAAAATCAAACGAACGGTGCTATTATGACGGCATTGCTTATTATATAGTTTATATTCAATAGAGTGGTTCATAAAAACACTCTTTTTGGAAATTCATAAACGCTACATCAGAATATTGTTATTTGTGACAAAAAAAGAGACACGTATTTTTTTATTTTGAAAAAAAAAAGTTTTCTTAGAGGTCGCGCTGGTCGTTTTTTTATAAAAACCCTGATGTTCTTAATTTTTTTATTTTCTGGACATGTTGAAATGCAGCTAAAAATGTGGTTTTTACAGATAATTACTCTGGTATTATTGGGGAACTTTCACTTAATTACACACCTCTCTTGGACAGTTAGAATGGGCCCAGTTCCCGAAAATTTTCTCTCGAAAAGCCATTAGTAAAATTAAAACGTTGATACTGACCGATTTACGCATTGTCATGGGATGGAACTTGTTACCAGGGGTTTCTGGGGTTGCTAATTAGGAATCTGAAGTCAGTTTTTCGAAATTCAAAATGGCGGATCCAAAATGTCGGCCAACTTTAAAAAAATGATTGGATTTGTTTAAAACTCTTAACCGCCATTTTGAATTTTGAAAATCTGACATCAGATTCGTAATGAGCAACCTCAGAAACCCACTGGAAACGTGTTTTAACCCTTCGCAATGTTTAAAACGTTCAGTATCAAGGATTTAATTTTAGTACTTTTTTTTAATTTGATCGCCATAATGGATCCGCCATTTTGAATTTTAAAAAATTGACTTCAGATTCGTAATCGGCGACCATANTTTTGAAAATCTGACATCAGATTCGTAATGAGCAACCTCAGAAACCCACTGGAAACGTGTTTTAACCCTTCGCAATGTTTAAAACGTTCAGTATCAAGGTTTTAATTTTAGTATTTTTTTTTAATTTGATCGCCATAATGGATCCGCCATTTTGAATTTTAAAAAATTGACTTCAGATTCGTAATCGGCGACCATAAAAACTCTCGAGTGCCGGGGTTCGAACAAATCCAATCATTAAAAAAAAAATGGACCGCCATTTTGGATCCGCGATTTTGAATTTCGAAAAACTGACTTCAGATCCCTAGTTAGCAACCCCAGAAACACCCTGGTAACAAGTTCCAACCCATGACAATGCGTAAATCGTTCAGTATCAACGTTTTAATTTTACTAGTGTCTTTTTGAGAGCATATTTTCGGGAACTAGACCCATTCTAATTGTCCAAGACAGGTGTGTAGTTAAGGGAAAGTTCCCCAATAATACCAGAGAAATTATATGTAAAAACCACATTTTTAGCTGCGTTTTAACATGTCAAAAAAATTAAAAAAATTGAGAACATCAGCGTTTTTATAAAAAACCGACCAGCGCGCTCTCTAATAAAACTTTTTTTCCAAATAAAAAATACGTGTATCTTTTTTATCACAAATAACAATAATTTGAGGTTTATGAATTTCCAAAAAATTTTTTTTTGAACCACTCTAATATTCAATTGTTCTACAGGTGGCAACTCCGTTTGAAAAAAAAAACAAAACCAGTTTGCACATCTACAGGCCAAGCGCTTTAATTTGACACCCCATTTTTTGAAAATCGAACGAACGGTGCAGATCTTTTATGCGGAACAAAAAATGCCTTCGCGTATTATTTTGAACTTAATTTTTTAAAAGGTGGCAACTCTTTTCGAAAAATTTAAGGCTTATTGCACACCTAAAGTCAGAGCCCTTTGATTTGACACCTCACTTTTGAAAATCGAACGAACGGTGTGGATCTGATGGCATTGATTATTAAATTATTTGAATGCAATTTTTTATCAGGTGGCAACTCTTTTCGAAAAATTTAAGGCTTATTGCACACCTAAAGTCAGAGCCCTTTGATTTGACACCTCACTTTTGAAAATCGAACGAACGGTGTGGATCTGATGGCATTGATTATTAAATTATTTGAATGCAATTTTTTATCAGGTGGCAACTCTTTTCGAAAAAGTAAAACCTTATTGCACATTTACAAACCAAGCGCTTTAATTTGACATCTCAGTTTTGAAAATCGGGCGAACGGTACAGATCTTTTATGCTGCACAAAAAATCCCTTCGCGTATTATATACAGTATATTTTGCTTTGCTGCCTCTATGCTTAAGTGCACATTTAAGATACCTACCCCAAAATGCGCATCAAAAGCATTATTTTTAACATTTATAAGGAAACTGCTCCGATAGATGCATTCAACATACCTGCACATTGGCGATACCTGCCTTAAAAATTGTGCAACTAGTATCAATTATCAAAAAAAAATTACGTTTACCTGCACTGGCCCTACAATTACCTAATTTTACAACCTTTTGTTTATTTTGCTCATCTCGCAGAACAACGAAAATGGCTATCAATTTATGTAGTTATTAGATAATTAGATGACATTCGGTAAAAATTTCGCTTGCAGTAATTTCTACATGGTAAGTGCTCCGCCAATATTTGGTTTCATAGGGATTCGGATACCTTCCTCATTGAAGTAGTAAAGAAAATTCGCTTAAGTGCCGTTTTCGGTTACGTGCACAAGTTTTTCGTGCAAAGAAGGATGTGCAGCTAAGCAAAATATACTGTATATAGATATGTATTTTTTATGGACGGCAAAAATGGTACATTTAATTTTATTTTGGACCTTTTTACTTGGGTATTGTGGTACACAAACTTTTGATGAAGTGGCAACCGTGTTTGAAACAGTGGCATAGGTACGCGTAATATTAGCGTTAGGAGTCATACGGTTCGCTGGCATAACAGGTGAGAGAGCCGCATTGGTCACTGTTCGCCAGGGATGAAAAATGGAAATGTTCCTAAATGAGACAGATTGTACCTAAAAGAAGTTACATCATTCATTTGTAGTTTTTTTTTACTATTTTTTTTTTAAACATGAATACAAAAGATGGACGTACTTTAAACATGATTAGGTTTTTTTTTTTAAGCTGAGCCTATATCTATAGACTATAGTCTAATGGGAATCGGAGAAGCGTTGTTTTTGTCCAATTTTGACAACTGAAAAATATTGGCGAAAAATACAAAAAAACACACNTTTTTTTTTTTTAAGCTGAGCCTATATCTATAGACTATAGTCAATGGGAATCGGAGAAGCGTTGTTTTTGTCCAATTTTGACAACTGAAAAATATTGGCGAAAAATACAAAAAAACACAATTTACGAAGTATACTTCTTTATCCAGCTTCTTATAAAACAACAGGAAAACTCTGCTAATTTATCCAATTCCTTTTAATAGGTTCAGCACGTGAAGAGAAAATAATCAAATTACCGAAAATAACTTTGTGAATATATTTCCAGAAATCAAAAAGCGAATATGGGTCAAATAGCTATAGTTCTCGTCTAAAGAAAATATGAAATTTGAAGACATCCTAGACACTGGGCTGTACAGTGGTTCGGATAGCAGATCTAGCTGGACGAAAGTCAAAATTTTTTTGTTTTTAAAATACTTAATGGTCCTTGGAATACATTCCTGACAATACATTCAAATAAAAATTGCATTTATTAAAGCATTAACATATGAAAACAAACAAAAAAAGGTAAGTCAACGCCGCCTATTTGAGAACTCTATTTTAAAAGCTGAAATTTAACTTAAAAGATTGCT
>NW_016157960.1:152857-169336 GCF_001687245.7 Rhagoletis zephyria
TTTTCTAAAGATGCAAATTAAAAAGGTAAAAATTTTGGTGAAATTTTGAAGAATTTTCATAATTTTCGCACAAAGTTTGAAGTTTGGATTCATATGGTGTTTGTTAAGTAATCAGCTATGTATTTACGAAAAAAACATTAAATCATCTTAAAAATTTCAAATTTCTCTGGGAATACGATATATCTGTGAACAATTATATCAGGCATGTGCAAAGCGGTCATTGAAAAACGTGAACGTTTCGAATATATGGACCTAAAAATTAAATTTAATAGTTTAATCGTTAAGCATAAAAAGCTACCTGCTTTTTCGATATATGTAAATGAATGGCGGTGTATTTTCTCGAAATAATGGTGCCTCAGCCCTTTAACAGCTTTACGGGTTCATTTCTTAAAATATTGCCCTCCAACTAAGCAAAAGTATAATACTTTCTAATAATATAGCCATTTTGAAGGACAAAGGTAATCTAGTGCAAATGTTACAATACAAGAAGGTAAGATTTTTCAATATAAAACGTCATAAGTTTGTAATTTGTCTTTTTTTTTGTACTTACATAAGTAATACAAACATGACTTCTGATGCAAAGCTTAGCTACGTATAACGACAGTTTCCTTTATTAAACTTGTGATTTATTTAAACAAAACATGTGAATTTTAGTTGAAACATTTTAGCCGCCGTTTTTGGCCAATTTAGCCGGTCGGCCCAAAAAGGTTTGGCAGCAGTGAACAAATACTCCCTCGTTAAAAGTACTGTAGATGAAAAAATATTTACATACCTGCAAGAAATTAATGTAAGGTGTTAGAACATCTCTACTCAAAAAGTAGGCGAACAATTCCTCTGTAAGAATAATTGCTGCGTTTTCTCCAAACTCCAGGTATTGGTGACTAAAAACGAAAAAGGATAGCGAGCGGCAATACGATATGTAATGTGGCTTTGTTGTATTTTGGAGAAGCATTTCCTGTAACATTTCCGCCAGATTAGACTTTTTATACATCAGAGAACTAATTTGAGCGCTAAGTTCTTGAACCCACATCTTGAGAAAGGTGTCCCTCTGTAAATACAATCAAAATTTTAAAATAAATTCGGTGCAGTCGTTGCAATTTCGCTATTGACATCATATTATAGTATTGTTCAGACAAAAATTATCACTGCATCCTTAGCAAAAATAGCCCCTGCATCCTATTAAATAAGCAAAATCAAGTAGTAATTCAGTATCTCGTATTTCCCTTGTCGGGTTTTTATTACTGTTTAAAATTGGTTTTGTGATCGGTTCAAGATTCAGTAGTTTTAATTTTCGCTGAGAAAAATAATAAGCCATATACTTACTCCTTGTTTCACGCTTAAACACACATGATTTTGCGGCAAACGACCTTTCTTTTATTTTAAGCAGATTTATTTTTGTAGATTTTTTTCGTTAGAATACGATTTCGGTCTGCACTTCATAGATGCTGATAGAAAAACTGAANTTTAAGCAGATTTATTTTTGTAGATTTTTTTCGTTAGAATACGATTTCGGCCTGCACTTCATAGATGCTGAAAAATATATAGTATATGTTCCGCCTAATGGCATTCGAACCCGGATCCTCCCGCAAGCTAACAAATAACAGAAGCAATTTGAAGCAAGTCCAAATGACGCGATTGGTAAATTTGTACAGATTTCTTTTCGCTAGTTACAGAGTGACATTTTTAGAAATGTTTTATTGGGCTTAACTCATTTTTACGGCTCGCAATCTCATGCAAATGCATGTTTTTAGTGGGCATGTTCAAATCGAAATGGTTAATTTATCTTTACGAATCATGAAATTTCCTTTAAAAAGGCATTCAATCGTTAGTGCATATTTTTTAGTAAATGCATGATTTTGCATATTTTGGTAAAAATATCCGTTTTTTTCATACTTATTGCGCTAATTTTAGTACATTTTAAAAAAAGATAAAAGATATGACCACATCTATTTGTAGAAAACTAAAATCCTGGGATGCAGCAACTTTGATTATCTTGAGAAAAGAAATTATATTTTCATGTACAAACTTTTAGAATATAAAACTCCGAATTATCTTTATGGGAAATGAAAATTAACAACGTATGGAAGGCATCAAAGTCTGATTATTCCTAAATATTCCTACTTGTCCTCATCAAGGCTGTTCTTCATTAATGCTACTTGTCCTCATCAAGGCTGTTCTTCATTAATGCTACGAGGCTCAGGAATTCCATTCCAGAATCTGTCAAGGCTTCTTTGAATAGGGGTAACTGCAGAAGGGTAATCCACAACTATTTTCATTCAACAAATTGAATGTCGCTGCGATTAAACTGTCTTATTTTCTCTTCCTATTTTGAGTTCATCTTTGTCTTTATGCGCCTAACTCTTTTAAATACTTGTCTCGTAGTCTTAAATTTAATTATGAGTAGTTAGATCAAGCTTTATTACCCTTATTTATTTTCTGTTAGTTTTAAGTATACATATTATTGAACTAGGATTAAGTTTCTTTTTTAATTTTGTAACTTCCATCCTATAAGATGTATTATAAAAGACTAAAGTCTTACATTTACACCCGTATATTTTTAAATAAATAAATAAATAAATTTATAAAAGAAAGACGAAAATTATGGAAACCAATTTAGAAAGGATGCTAAAATATTTAGATCTGAAAACATCGCGTTTCTTGCTGATGAAGTTCTTATCGAAATCAAAAAGCCAACTGCGTCGACCAGCAGACGCATTCTAACTTTCGCTATCGCTAAAATTTTAAACTATGCTAAAATGCGAAAGCTAACATTTTATCCGAATTTTTGGCTATCTCCAAAAATTGCGGTTCTGTACTCTCTTTCCCTAAAAATAGCTTAGCCTAAATTTTAGTATTTAATCTGGCCGCAAGTGGCGGTAAATAGTCCATTTTAATGGTGATAAAGTGAAAATGGAAGTAGCCACGGCTATGTTACAAAGACACTCGCGCCGATTCGCACAGACCATTGATGAGCAGCCTTCGCAAAAAGGCAAATCATTGAGAGAATCTACGGATTGCTATTTCGAAATTTTTCGCTCATGGTGAATAGAGCTTTGAACATTATTTTCACAAATTAGTTTCAAAAACATTCGTATTCTTTTCAGGAAGTTAACAGCGGTTTTTGGTGATTATGTCACAAAGCAGCATTAGCATTCTGAATATAAATAATATAAGTGCAGAATTTAGGAATACTGAAACCTTAAGTAAAAATTAAATGTTTTATGAAGACTAACTGTCTTAGGAATCTCTCCTCAAGTCATATGTGCAAGCATGTAGTAGTAAATAATTTTTTTGTTTGTTTGTTTGTTTTGATCTCGATAATGCTATAATTCATCGCTAGCAGAAACCATTTATGTACATATAACCATACTTATTTTATTATGTAGGTAATTTTTAGGGGTAGGGGATGAGTATGGTAAGAAAATAACTTGTGTCAAAACCAAGCTAGTTGGACAATATTTTTGAGTACTACTAAAACATAGGGCTGGTTTCTCCAACTCAACGTAACTTAGTTTAGCCATTTTTTGGACTTAAGTCAAAAGTTAGCCTACTTTTTACACAGTTATCCTTGACTAAGTCTAAAAAATTGGCTAAACTAAGATAAGTTGAGTTGGAGAAACCAGCCTATATACTCATACTTTGAACATAAAAAAGTCTTACGAAAGCCAAGTCATGTTTTTACATTTTATTTACTGACCTTATACTTTTTTTCATAGGTTGCCGTCCTTTTACGTTAAACTAATGCAATATTTTAGCTGCTATTAATTTCGCATAGAGAAAGTAATCATTTGACCTAATGTGCAGTGGACACGGAATGATACATTTATACAATGTGACTCACCTCTGGATTCATTTTAAGAATGCTTTCTCCAGCATTTGCCAAAACAATGCAATTCATTAACTCTTGGCGCAAATTAATATCCAATGCCCTTAGTTGATTGCAAGAAAACTTGTCCTTCATTACATCTAGCCTTTCGTAGAACTGTTGAACTATATATACATTTAGAAGTGACCGCTGTAAGATAAGGTATAGGTCACGACAATCCATATTGTTATAGCATATCTTCTCTTGTGTAGACACATATCCATGTAGAATTTCTAAAGACAGGCAGTAATCTCTAAATTGGCTTTGTAGCTCAGAGTTGTCATTAGAGCTAAAAAACAAATTGATTAGCTTATTTTGTTTTTTAATGCATTCTTCATTAGCCGAACTGTCTTTAACAACGCCCATAATAAGTCGAGTTATTAAATCTGCAACTTTTAATGTATTTTTTAACATGAGTTTCGCTACAAACCCTTTATTTGTAACAGATTCTATACAGTTAGTGACTGTCTCTTCATTCACGATGATTTCATTAGATAATGCATTTTCCCAACAAGAAGTTAATTTATAAAGGATGCTTTCCGTTGAAAATTTTTCCGCTGAGTGTTCAATTAAAAAATTGAATAGTTTTAAAAACATTTTGGATTTTGTTTCAATTGATGCGTTTCCTCTGGTAAATACTATAGGCATTACTTGACTAAGCAAATTTCCACATAACTCGCTAAGGTCATCATTTTCTTCTTTTTCAAGAGGCTCAAATATTATATTTAGCACGTCATCTACTGTACCTGCACCGATCAAGAACTCATCATAATCATTTTGAAGAAAAAGCATTTGCGTCCAATCTTTTGTACTTTCCGAGTATTCTGCTAAGTAATTTATGGTGCAATTTATTATTAAGGATCTAACCTCAGGCTCACATAATATTATTTCTCTGCGTTTTCCAATTTTTAAACGGTTAAAGAATAGACTCTCTAGAATTAAAATTTGAAGTTCTCTGGAACGGATCTATAATTCGAAAAAACAATAGTAAGTGTTAAGCAAATCTTATATATCAAACTTACGGAAAAGATGTGAGTCTTTATGAAGATAAACTGTTCATCGGCATCAAGGAAAGGTAACAACTTGAAGATAATTTCGGCAACATCCGTGTCAAACTCTTTATCCACAACAGATATTAAATTAACAAAAATATTTATCGATTTACTAACATCGCAGTCGCTTGTAATACTTTTATAAAATTCGATATCAGGAAACATGTCAATTATTAACTTAACATGTTTTAAACATTTCTTGTGCTGTTTTCTAATTTTTCTTAAACAGTGTTGAAGCATCTCCAAAGCGATCTTTCTCAGCCGATCTTCGTTTGCACTTCCCGTAACACAGTTATGTTGTTGTGAAGTTAAGCAGGTGGGAAGCTTTTCGCTTACATGCTCTTCATTTCTTTGCACGAGACTTTGAACCAATTCAATAATTCCATCTGGGTAATGATCATTTATATGAATTAACTCGTTTATTAAATGGAATATCAAACTCCAAAACTCGTTCAATAGATTTAAATAAAACAAGCTATTGTCTCCACTCTCACATTGTGTTTTCCAATTCGTTATCATATTAACAGTCATCGAAGCAAATCGTTTAATTGCTATATTTTTATTAGATATTAGTAAACATTCAACGGAATCTATAACATTTGTAAGCAACATTTTATATATATATTTTTGCTTGTGTTCTGGATCTCTGCCTGCATTGTTTAGTTTATTTAGAATAAACTCCCAACAGCTGAAATAAGCAGCGAAAATAGCGTTATAATGTGTTTCATTGTCACGGAATGCTTCCGAACAAAAAACGTTTTTTAAATCCATTAGATACTGTTCAAAATATATATGCCAGTCATATTCTTGAAAATAAGCGCAAACCACCGCGTTGTTAAACGACAGTAAATTCGGACATATTGTTTCGTAGTTGTTAAAAAAATTGTTTTGAAGCAGGCATGAAACCTTGGGTTGAATATCAGATTTAAAGTCCAAGTATTTGTACCTGAAAATAAATAGTAAGTTATTGGTTGTTTGAGTTCAGTATGCGGAAAGGTTTGATCTAATTAAAATAGAATTGGTCATTTTTTAAGTTACCACTTTTTACTTAGCTACGAGTAAGGTTGATGTCAGAGAGGAAGCGAGAAGCGATTTGAAGCTTGAAGTGATGATAGTTCAAGCGAGAAGCAATGCTATAAGGTAGCAGACTGAAAGCGGCAAAGCGAAGCGAGCTGCTGCATTCGTTTTTGTCAGTTTAATGTGAACAATGGATTCCGACAAGAAGTTTATTTTTTTATTTCGATGGGTGTATTTAGCACTTAAAAAAAAAAGAAAAAATTTAATACATCTAATTAACCATCAACGAAAAAGTGAATTCAACTTATATTTGGAACTGCGCCAATAGCCGGGCATATTTTATAAGTACACAACAATGTCAGGAGCGACATTTGACTATATTCTCAATAAAATCGAGTCAATTCAAAAGATTTGGACTAATTACATAAAAAGTCCCATTACACCGTGCGAGAAATTCATAAAACTTTGAAGTAAAAAATTAATTTATTTATTTAAAAAATCAAAAAAATTCGAAATATTCAGCTTGCGGAAAAAGAATTTGTGATAACTTAAAATAACATTTCTTAAGAATGTTTGTATACTTAATGAAACAAACATAATCAAACAAATCACTTAACTTAAATTAAATAGATCTACTATTTCACATTAATGAAATAAAACTCTTGCTTGCCTTTTTATATTAATCCGCTGTTAATAAAATTTTAACGAACGTGCGCGAAATTACAACTTTCATTGAAAATTGTCACCGAAAACATCAAACACAAAGACCAGCAAGTGGTAAACCATTGCACAACCTGCTTTGCCGCTTTGCCCTCTCGAAGTCGCTGAAAGTCGCTTTGGTGCTCGTACTCACTCTGACACCTTCTAAAGCTTTGCATATGTATCTTAAAGCACCGCTTCTCGCTTCCTTTCTGACATCAACCTAAGACTTGTTGAATAATGATTACTACTTAATTAAATGGTGTTTTTTTAAGAACACCCTTAAATTTTTAAATAATTGTAATTATCACATAATTCGAAAAACGTATATTTTTTAATATTTATGACTATTTTAGATTTTTTAAGTTAGAAGCAGTATTTAATGATATGATTTCGTAAATTGATGACTTCCAGAAACTTATTTATATCATTGGCTTTAACCCGATTTGAAATTACCTATGAATAATTAATTTTCATTCAAAATTACTAAAACTTTGCTAAAGTTTCAAATAAATGATACAATGGCATAGCACATTGTGCATGCGCTCCGTCCAGCATACTTCTGGAGTCATATTATCCATTGTGGAAACTGATCGAGTTTTAAAGAGGCTGCCTCGATTCGCTCGTCATTTCATAGCCCTTGGACCACAGTGCCAACTTCTATAGAATTTAGTTTAAGAGGAGATATCGCTCGCGCGATCTTCTCTGATAAGCAAGTTTTTTTCTGATGGAGCTAAAGTGACTTCTTCTTAAGTTGGTGCGAACCGAGTTTTTTACTAACTAGCTTACTCCTGTTCAAATATCTTTGATCATGGATACATATTTGGGTAATAAAACATATATAGTGTGGCGTGCGCCTTGATGTTGCCACAAAATAAAATTATAGTTTAAAAAACTAAAATCTCGCTATTATAATTTCCATCCGTAGTGTCATCAGGTATGTAACTTGACAATAGAAATCGCTGCATCTTTGAGGCGCATCAATATTACATAGTTACATCCCGAGCTAATAAAAGGGAGGTAAAAAGAAATATTTCGGAAAAATATTAAGATTTACGTGCTGGACCGATTTGAAAATACATCCAAAATTCGAGCTTTTTATGAATAAAAATAGCTTCTCGAAGAACTTTTTGGAAAAAATCCCTTCAGATGACAAAACAGATTAAGCTTAAAAAATCTGCATAAAAATATTTACAAATCATCTGAACGGAATCGTATTAGCGAAGGAATAAAAAGGTTGAGAAAATACCTTTCCAATGATACCTCACATGTCTAAATCAGAATAGTTTAGGTTTAGTTATTCAGTTTTTCTTATACCAATCTTTGAAAAAAGTTAAAAAACAGCATCAAAAATCTCATTATTACGATTCCCTTGAAATTTTTTTTTACATTTTTTAATATTTTTATGCAAATTTTTTAAGCTTAAACCGTTTTGTCATATGAGGGGATTTTTTCAGAAAAATCTTTAAGAAACTATTTTGATTCATAAAAAAAACTCCATTTTTAGAGGTATTTTCAAATCGGTCCAGCTCACGTAAATCTTAATACTTATCCGAAATATTTTGGTAAAAGTCTTAAAATATAATAGATTTTGTAATTCCAATGGGCACATAGTACCGTTTTTATTTTGTATTGGCAGTGATGCAGTCTAATGTACATATGTTTATCGGGCATAGATGAATTATTTTTAAATAGTTGTTTCTAAGTAACAATGCCTCCAAAGCATCTGTGCCAAGGCTATTTATGAGTGCAGTTTGTTTAAATATGTTTTGGAAAAATCCTCTATATATATGTATAGGCAAATACTTATTTTTATTGGACTGTTCAAAACTTTGCCAGACCTTGGCGCTAAAATCGAAGTAAAAAACGATACCCCCTATTGGGGGTGTTTANTTGAGAAAATACCTTTCCAATGATACCTCACATGTCTAAATCAGAATAGTTTAGGTTTAGTTATTCAGTTTTTCTTATACCAATCTTTGAAAAAAGTTAAAAAACAGCATCAAAAATCTCATTATTACGATTCCCTTGAAATTTATTCTTACATTTTTTAATATTTTTATGCAAATTTTTTAAGCTTAAACCGTTTTGTCATATGAGGGGATTTTTTCAGAAAAATCTTTAAGAAACTAATTTGATTCATAAAAAAAACTCCATTTTTAGAGGTATTTTCAAATCGGTCCAGCTCACGTAAATCTTAATACTTATCCGAAATATTTTGGTAAAAGTCTTAAAATATAATAGATTTTGTAATTCCAATGGGCACATAGTACCGTTTTTTTGTATTGGCAGTGATGCAGTCTAATGTACATATGTTTATTGGGCATAGATGGATTATTTTTAAATAGTTGTTTCTAAGTAACACTGCCTCCAAAGCATCTGTGCCAAGGCTATTTATGAGTGCAGTTTGTTTAAATATGTTTTGGAAAAATCCTCTATATATATGTATAGGCAAATACTTATTTTTATTGGACTGTTCAAAACTTTGCCAGACCTTGGCGCTAAAATCGAAGTAAAAAACGATACCCCCTATTGGGGGTGTCTACTAGTAGACTATTTTCGATTATCGATTTTCGATGATATTGTGAATGTCGATTTCTCGTTCAATAAGCGACTAAAAGCTAGTCCCAATCACCTATTAAACGAGAAAACGACATTCATAATACCGCGGATATTCGATAATCGGCAAATAGTCGTTTATCTATTACTAGTCAACAATCGCAGTAGGGGTCAAATATAAACATCAAGTGAAAGGATTTGTTGTTGTTGTTGTAGCGGCTACAACAACCCCGCCCTGATCGGTTAGTCCCTCAATCGTTGTGTCAAGCTCATCTAACGGTAGCCCCAGGAAGCGTGCAGCCTCGATGGGGTCTGTCCATAGGGACAGGGGCGTTAGCGAGGTAGGATTTAGAGGGCATACGAAGAGATGCTGTGGGTCATGGGGCGACTCTCCGCAATCCGAGAACTCGTTGAGAACACCTTCGTTTAATCTGCTCAGGTATGAGTTCAACCTGCTGCAGTAATCAGAGCGCAGTTGGGCTATTGTTGTCCGAGTCTTCCGAGGCAGACGAAGTTCTGTCTCGTTCACGTCTGGTGGCATTCACAGATTGTGAGTCTACATAACTCGAGACTGCCTCTCCTTGAATGCCGTTCAAGGTCTGTCGATAAGCTATCGGGTCCAGATGTTGTTTGATGAACCTCTGGACTTCGTCCACCAGTTCGTAGAGATGCCTCCTTACGTGCCTGGGCGAAGGCTCTTCTGCAAGGAGTTGTCTGTTTGGGTGACCACACCTGTGGCTCCCAACCAGAAACTGCTTGCAGAGCATTGTGTTATGCTCTTTAACAGGGAGCATGTGGGCCTCCTCGTGCAGGTAGTGTTGCGGCGACATCAAAAGGCATCCCGTCGCTGTCCTGAGTGCCGTGTTCTGGGAAGTCTGCAGCTTCATCCACTGCATCCTACTAGTCCCCGGTCACCACACGGGCGCTGCGTAGTTCAGAACCAGCCGGCCAATTACCTTGTCGGTTGCCAGCAACGTTTCTTTGTCTTTGCCCCAGGTGCTGCCGGCTATAGACTTGAGGACCTTGTTGCGGCTTTGTACTTTGACAATTGCGGTTGTATGCGCCGAGAAGGAGAGCAGACTATCGAATGTTACTAAGAGAATCTTCGGGTTGTTCACCGTCGGAATTGATGTATCATCGACGTGACTTCCCATTTGTAGTCTGACCTCCTTCGTCCAGGTGGTAAAAAGTGCGGCTGAGGATTTTGTAAAGGAGAGGGTTAGGCTCCGTGCAGGGTAGAGGCGAGAAATCTCGGCGAGATAACCGTTTACTTTCGAGCACAAGTCATCAATTCCATTCCCAGACGCCATGCTCAAGCAATCGTCAGCATAAGAGACTATCGAGACTTCATCTGGTGGTTGAGCGAGCTTTGAAATATAGNGACGTGACTTCCCATTTGTAGTCTGACCTCCTTCGTCCAGGTGGTAAAAAATGCGGCTGAGGATTTTGTAAAGGAGAGGGTTAGGCTCCGTGCAGGGAAGAGGCGAGAAATCTCGGCGAGATAACCGTTTATTTTCGAGCACACGTCATCAATTCCATTCCCAGACGCCATGCTCGAGCAATCGTCAGCATAAGACACTATCGAGACTTCATCTGGTGGTTGAGCGAGCTTTGAAATGTAAAAGTTAAACAGTAATAAGGAAAGGACACCACCTTGTGGAACCGCCTGTTTTATTTTCCTAAGTTTGCTCGATTTGTCTCTAAAAGTTACTGTCGAGTGACGAGTACTCAAGTAATTCGCCGACCACCGTTTGAGTCCCTGTGGGAGAGAGGAGGCCTCTATGTCTTCCAGTAGCGTTGAATGGCTGTGAAAGGAGTCGCTAAACACGATTGCAATTACTCCAATATCTGCATGAAGTAATTACGTTATGTTTTAAATCACTAATAGGAGATTGTTATTACAAGTCTTAATTTTATTCTCAATAGGAATGTTCTAATACAAATCCTTTGTATATTAAATTCCTCCGAAATCTAAAGCCACTCCCCGATTCCCCCGAGAAATTCAAATTCCACCAAAATCGGGGATTTCTCTCCCAGTTGGCATCAGTGGTACAGTACATAAATAATCATTTTTTGCCCTCTGCAATATATTCAAATATCTTTGAACACGTGTACATACATACCAGGGTTGTTGCGAATATTCGCATTCGCATTCGCAACCGCGGAACTTCCGCATAAATTTTAACATTCGCATTCGCTTTCACATTCGCAATAATCAATGCGGAGCTTTTGCGAATGCGAATATTGTGCAAGTGCACCGATAAAACGTATATCTGGCAAACAAAAAATTTTAGCCAACATTTGTGGAGATGCTACGTTAAGACTGTCCCCTACGGCGACCTTCTTTCGTAATTTAAAGTCAAAGAGTAAGATAATAGTAGGTATATTTAAAAGATTACCTTTAATTAGGTAAGAATTATGTAACTATCGAATATTATTTGTCGAAGGTCTGTTGAAAAAACTGGATGCATCGCTGGTTTTTTTTCTACTTTTTCTTAGAAAAGTATAATTATTTTTTATAAAACTTATTATTCTTAAGTTTCGTGTTTCTTTTTATTAGTCTTTTAGCGTGAAAACAAAAACATTTATTTTAATTTTGTGTAAATTGTCAAAAATAGCACGCATCGGAATAAAGATGAAATAATATGTAAATAAGTCGACAGCCAACTTTNCTCACATCGTCGCTGAAATACAAAAGGTCGTAACTAACTAAAAATCCAAAATTAACTTTTTGATTGATTATGATGCAGTCCCCTCATCGTTTTAGGCAATACACAAATTTAGTTAGTTGTAGTTTTTTGCATGTCAGCAACAATGTGAAATAGTACTAACGATACATATGTTGAAACTTTGCGTTCATTCGCCTCAAAAAAATATATCAAAACACATTGAGCGCATGGAATGGAACAACAAAACGGATTTGATGGCTTATGGTACCGACAGCGGTGAGTAATTAATTGTCACTGCCTGCATCTAAGAAAAGCCGAGTTCAACTAACTAATAAAAAAAAACTAATTACAAGGTATTCATTACAGCAAATCTGAGACCTTTATCGTCCGTGATTTCATAATTCAAATTATTAGAAAAAACACGGCTCCTTTTTAACAAAATTACAAGATTTTAAATTAATTATGCTGGCAGCCACGACTTTCAAAACAGAATTTTCCTCGAAATTTTCATTCCCAGAAAACCAGGGACGTGAACCGGTTTTGAACCGGGCAACTGGTTTTTTCTATTAATTAACTGAACCATTAACCGAACCGAAATTTTCCACAAATGTTTGATCCAAACAGAAAACCGAACCACTTTCCATAAAGGTTTAAAGGTTCGTCTCAACCAATTTTCAATAGATAAATGTACCAACTTTTTTTCTTTTTGTTAAACATGTTAACACCTACCATGTTTGTTTACCATGTGACAATATCAAAGGTAAAGGCAACCCATCTCACTTGACAGACACTTGACCTTTAACCTTGCGCGTTGTTGCACTTGACACTTGACACTTAAACTTACGCGTTATTTTATTGTTTTTCGAACCGTTGAACCGAACCGAAACCCCGGTTCAAAGATCAAAAAGGCCACTTTGACAAACCAATCCAAAAGTGCAAAAACTGTTCGAGCCGCTGTACCGAACCGACCAAATTTTTCATCCGGTTCACGTCCCGGGTTTTTACGAAAGAAAATTTTGGGAAAGCCTTCTGGGAAAGTCCGGAAATTGGAAAAATCGACAATTGATTTTTTTTATAAAATTTTGTGTAAAATTCCTTCTGAATGGCATTCGAATGGAAAAATAGAATATTCTAAGTGGAAAATTCGGAAAAATCCGGAAGAACGCGAAAAATTAGAATTTTTTTGACGAAAGCTTGGAAAATTTCGGATAATTGTGAAATTTATTGGGAGCATGAATCAATTGGGAACAATTTTCTTCAAATGGTGCTGCTTTTTTGGAAAGGGGTTTAGAAGGAGTGCACAAAGTTTTAGTTTTTCCGATAGGTGGCGCAGGGATCGAGCTACGCTAAAAATATGCATTTGGTTCGTTGGTAGCCCTTTGCCTAGATTAGCATATAGGATCCATTTTCTCCGTTAATTGGGCCAGCGACCGATCTATTCGAAAAAGTCTTATTTATGGTCGTCCGATTTGCTTGAAATGTGGCACTTACGTATNTATTAATTAACTGAACCATTAACCGAACCGAAATTTTCCACAAATGTTTGATCCAAACAGAAAACCGAACCACTTTCCATAAAGGTTTAAAGGTTCGTCTCAACCAATTTTCAATAGATAAATGTACCAACTTTTTTTCTTTTTGTTAAACATGTTAACACCTACCATGTTTGTTTACCATGTGACAATATCAAAGGTAAAGGCAACCCATCTCACTTGACAGACACTTGACCTTTAACCTTGCGCGTTGTTGCACTTGACACTTGACACTTAAACTTACGCGTTATTTTATTGTTTTTCGAACCGTTGAACCGAACCGAAACCCCGGTTCAAAGATCAAAAAGGCCACTTTGACAAACCAATCCAAAAGTGCAAAAACTGTTCGAGCCGCTGTACCGAACCGACCAAATTTTTCATCCGGTTCACGTCCCGGGTTTTTACGAAAGAAAATTTTGGGAAAGCCTTCTGGGAAAGTCCGGAAATTGGAAAAATCGACAATTGATTTTTTTTATAAAATTTTGTGTAAAATTCCTTCTGAATGGCATTCGAATGGAAAAATAGAATATTCTAAGTGGAAAATTCGGAAAAATCCGGAAGAACGCGAAAAATTAGAATTTTTTTGACGAAAGCTTGGAAAATTTCGGATAATTGTGAAATTTATTGGGAGCATGAATCAATTGGGAACAATTTTCTTCAAATGGTGCTGCTTTTTTGGAAAGGGGTTTAGAAGGAGTGCACAAAGTTTTAGTTTTTCCGATAGGTGGCGCAGGGATCGAGCTACGCTAAAAATATGCATTTGGTTCGTTGGTAGCCCTTTGCCTAGATTAGCATATAGGATCCATTTTCTCCGTTAATTGGGCCAGCGACCGATCTATTCGAAAAAGTCTTATTTATGGTCGTCCGATTTGCTTGAAATGTGGCACTTACGTATCTTATTGGCTGGGTTAACATATAGGATATTTTTTCTGATAGGTGGACCAGATACCGATCTATTCCAAATATCTTATTTATGGTCCGATTTGCTTGAAATTCGATACCGGTATTATAGGAATACGTAGAATAGAATCGAGTCATTGTTTTACAGTTCGTAAGGTGTTTGAAGGCGGCGCAAACATGCGGGTATTGGCTATTTAACAATACTTATTACACAGGCCAACAAAAATGGGAAACAATTTTATGCAGCAAATGTTAATGCTATTTTTGCTGAATTTTTATGTACTGATTACGAATCCGTAAGCATAAAATATCCATCAGCTCCAGATTAAAAAAAAAGTTTCAGGTCAAAGTGTCAAAAAATCGCGCTTTTCCAATATTTGAGAAGCTGTAGCAAAGATACAGAGGGTCGTAGAACCTTCCACTTAGGCTTTGATTAAAGCTAAACATTTCGAATACTTTCCTTGCAAATTCCTGCACCTTTGCTTGATGGTCACTTATAGTCATTTCTTAAACAGGAATAAATGATTTTGGGAAGTTTGAGTACCTACCGCAATTAAGCAAAAGGTGAAAAACCTTCCACTTAGGCTTAAAATAAGGCTTGGATTTCTGACTTCAATCCCTGAAAATACCCTTCCTGCACCTTGACCCTAAGGTCACCTATAGTAATTTATTGAACAGTAAACACTGATTTTTACACCTTTTCTTCAATTGCATAACTTTCCAGTAATTTTTTTTTATTGTTGGACGATAAAAAGTAAATGATAGTGGTAGTAGTAAATAGTAGTCTGTAGTCTTTGTTGGTTTTATTTAAGCCTAAGTGGAAGGTTCTATCACCTGTTGTTTCATTGCTAGAGCTTATCAAATATTGCAAAAAACGCGATTTTTTTGACACTTTCACCAGATTTTTCTCAAAATTTAGAGCTTATGGAAACTTCATACCTACGGATTCTTAATCAGCACAAAAAAGCCTATCAAAAACAGCTTTAACATTTGCCGCATCAAGATCGGTGTTGCCTTGTGTTACCTACACTAATTGAGTAGTGCACTTGCAAACAGCGCTATGTGATTTTATAATAGAACGTCATAAATTTGAAAAAACGACTACGACAACAAGTAACATCTAAATTGAATCTTTTTTATTATTACCTGAAAATTTGGATAAATAAGAGCCTTATAAAATTGTAACATAACATGTCATAAGATAACATTAACAGTCTATACGACCTAAAGCAGTTTTCTAAGTTCATCAGAAGATGGATACTTTTGAAAGTTTATAAATAAGTATGATAACGACTTTTGGAAGAAGACTTAACATTTGATGCTATTTTTTCAGAATATAAAAAGACTGCACTATGTTGCTACTGAACATGAAACTACTTTAAATACTGGTACGTAATCTACCAAAAACTAAAAATCGAAAAAATTTTACATAGCGCACTTTGCAAGTGGACTACTCAATTATATAAAGAGAAGCTCCTTCTTTTTATAAGAGGTGATCACGCGAACGGCGAATTTTGGACACCTACTGCAAACTCTCGATATATTAAGGCAGCGTGGCATCACCCATACATATCGATTTTTTCATACCGTATATCTCTGGAAGTATTTGTGGTACGTGTCCTGGAAATTGGTATAGAGATTTTGGGGCTACTGGAAAAGGGCGCGTGGCGCTATCCAAACATATTGAAACTTTTACCAATCTGTAAATATATACACCCAGCATACACTTTTTTTTTCTTTTTCAAACAAAAATTTTTTGTTAATTTTTTATATAAATGTAGTTCATTTTTCATCAAATGGCATCAAATTTTGAGTATACGGTTTTGTAGTTCATTCAATTTTAGTATAANTTTTCATCAAATGGCATCAAATTTTGAGTATACAGTTTTGTAGTTCATTCAATTTTAGTATAGTAAAGTGCAAGTTTTAAATGACTATAAGTTACCGTTGATTTTTGAGAATTTTTCTCGCTGATGATGTTGCGCATTTTCTCAATATAACGAATGCGTGATAATTTATTTGTATGGGAGAAAATGCCGAAGAGTGTCAGTATGTAAACCACTTATTCTGGTGGCTTAATTTCTCCTAAACGACTGAAACGATTTTATTGATAATTTCTAGTGGCCGAGTTATTGCTAAAAATCGTCGATTCGGAAGTACCAGGGATCATAGTCAAATTACTCCCA
>NW_016157960.1:169436-178188 GCF_001687245.7 Rhagoletis zephyria
GAGTAGGCAATTCAGGAGTAAAGTCCTCTCTCGACGTACGAAAACCACGCTCTATAAGTCACTCATCATGCCCGTGCTGGTATATGGCGCAGAAGCATGGACAATGACAACATCCGATGAGGCGGCTCTTGGAGTGTTTAAGAGAAAGATTTTGCGGAAGATTTACGGGCCTTTACGCGTTGGCGACGGCGAGTACCGCAGACGATGGAACGATGTAAAGCTCATACATACAACGATATGGACATAGTGCAGCGAATTAAAATACAGCGGCTCCGCTGGCTTGGTCATGTCGTTCGAATGGACACCGAGGCTCCAGCTCTGAAAGTATTCAACTCGGAACCCGCTGGTTGTAGCAGAGGAAAAGGGAGGCCCCCACTGCGATGGAAAGATCAGGTGGAGAAGGACTTGGCTTCACTTGGCGTTTCCAATTGGCGTCAGTTGGCACAGAGGAGAAACGACTGGCGTGCTTTGCTGAACTCGGCCAAAATCGCTTAGGCGGTTACAGCGCCAAAAAAGAAGAAGAAGAAGCAAACGAAGCAGTCGAGTTCCGCGTACGCGGTAGCCGAGTGGTGAGAGTTGCGAGCTACAAGCCTGTAGCTGCCAGGTCCGATACTCGGTAGGAGCGATTGCGAAAAATTTTTTGTTTTTACTATTTATTTTATATTTTTTTATTTTATTTTATTTATATATTTAATTTTACTTTATTTTATCTTCATTTGCTTTATTTTATATCACATTTCTTATTTTACTATTAGTTAATTTTAATTTTTAGAGATGAATTTTGTTAAAAATTCAACAACAACTAACTGAAAGTAACGTAAAAAAAATATAGAACTTACAAAAAAAAGAATGAAAAAAAAATAAAAAAGTATACTGGCCATGGGACTCGAACCCACGACCTTGCGGCTGATTTATTCGCATTACTGCCGTCTGTAAGGGTTAAATTTTAATTTGCATTTATGCTTATTAATTCAAATTAATTTTCTCCGTCTGTCTACCATATAAGTCTTGCATAACTGAGCTTTAACTACATACACCCACTGGGAAAATAGGTAAGCACCTTGCGAGGTAAGCCATGTTTTCTTTCAGTTTTTAGTACCAAAATTGTAATCATGGCCAATGTCATCTACTAGTAAAGGACAAAATGAACACCTCCGAAGACACATTACGTTGTCAGTTGCAAAATAACGTGCACCCGAAGTTATTTCCAAGCACCGAACTACTCCGAGCGACTGCTCTGCATTACTAGTAACTTACTTTGTAAAGCGGCTCAGAAGTATGTCTGATACCAAATGTACATTCTAAATTCCTACTTACATAAGGCGGCCATGCCTTTGTAAAAGTAAGGGACGTTCGGCAGGGAAATGGTAATGACTGCCAGGTGAAGAGTAAGTTGCTAATAGGGTATTATTACGTGCTCCTAATTCCCACTGGGCATGCGCTGCTCATTTGCCAGATATACAATTTTCAAGTCAAGTCTGAGTCTTGCATAACTGATCTTTTACTGATATTCCCTTTGAATTGGTTTTGCAAACATTACAGCCTTAACCGTTCCTAAATCATACCTACTTAATTTTGATTTTTTTTGTCATCATATTTAATTGTAAAAAACGTTCAGCTGCAGTAAAGTTGTGAGCAAGGCGAATTTCTTCTGAATGTCAAAATTATGTGTTTGTTGTAAACAAGGCGAATTCATATTACAACAACAAACACATCATTTTGGCATTCAGAAGGGCCGCGGTTTGAAAAATATTTTTATTAGTATCAAAATTTGGCATTTGTAAATAAAGAAGTATCAAATTACAAAATTTTACAAGAAATGATACAATTGTATCAAAACGGCAACGCTGGTCAAGGTTCAAATTCCATTATTTGTTTTATTTTTATCTTAATTATGAAAAAGCATCCGTTAAGTGCAAAATTCTTCATTTTATTATGGGCGTATTTGAATTTAATATTTTCATTATACACTACTTTTGAGCACGTTTTTCATTTCATTCAACTACGCTTTTATTTCATTTTACTATTATTTCCATCAGTGTTGTAACTATTTATGTAAATATGTATGTATTTTTTATGCTTAATATAGGCAAATAAAATGAGAAAGTAAACACTATTATAAACACAACAACCATTGAGTAAATTGAGTTATTTGTGCCAAACTAAAACTTTTTTTACAATAATAAACGATTAGCTGATTCAAGTATACAAGTTCACAAAAGTAGTTGAAAACTTTTATCGTCCAAAGCATTGTTTATTTTCGCTCAACAATGATTTGCTTCAACAAACAATATCGTCCAATCACGATACATAGTCGTTTTGTAACTATTAACAATAAGGATACGACATTTTGACCAGTTTTGGCTATTTTTCTTTTGTTTATTTAATGTTTATTAACAGGGAACGGATTTTATGGAAATTGCCTTTTTTTCTGCTAAAGAGATAGAGTATATTCGATTAAGAATATCCACGATTTAGCTTTCCCTGATTCCATATATACACATTTGGTGTTGCCCTTTTTAAGATATTTGCCTTTTTTGCCTTTTCTACCTTTAAAAAAGTGATTATAGCATTTACTTTTTCTTTTTTTTTTTAAGATTAAAAAATGTACACATGCTCATGCGGCTTATAGAAGCGCAGGGACCTCTTGCCAAATTGGTGTTGGAAAAGTTCAAAGCCGTTTTCTCAGCAAACGAAGGCTTGGAGACAATAAGAGGTGTGGATAAAATTGTAAAGGGCGAGGAAAACGCCCTTATTGATGATAATATGAACGTTTCAAACGTTCCATATTTAAATTGGGCTCCACTTGTATCAACTTACGTCGAGCATACATTTAGTACATTCAAGGATTTGCTTCGCGAAAATCGAATGAAAATGCTGCCCGAAAACTTAAAAATGCATCTTGTGGTTCAATGTTACTACAACTATACAGATTAAAGTTTTATGAGTTAGAAACTCGAAAGGATAAAGTAGTCAAAGATTCAAAGTAAACATTTTTCATATAATGAAACTAGTTCATAGTTTTTCTCTTTTTACTTGTAATATAAAAATTTCTAAAATAAATGTATTTTTTGATTGTTCTTCGTATTTTCTGTCTTTTTTTGTGCCATATTTTGCTTTTTTTGCAATACCTAGTGCCTTTTTCTGCCTTTTTCGCTTTTATGTTTTGCCTTTTTTGCAATACCTAGTGCCTTTTCCTGCCTTTTTCGCTATTTTATTTTGCCTTTTCCAGCCTATTTCATTATTTTATTTTGCCTTTTTATAGGTTTTTAGGTCCTAAAAATCCGTTCACTGTTTATTACTATTATACATCGCAAATAATATTCATTTGATTTAAGTGCAAAAGTAAGTTGCTTGATCTTTAAAATTTGCAAAAACCGCGGACACCCATGTTTTCTGCTAGTTTTCGCGATGAGTCACCATACTTTTTGGTTAAAGCTTGTGAAAATCCACAAAGCAGTATCCAACCGTTTTTGTAGCTTGTGTATGCCAGAAGATTTGACAGTTAGAACTCTAAAAATTGAGAAACCATAATGTTTTCAAAGTGATATTAGCTCAATAACTTTGTTGGTTGTTGTTCTAAAATTTTTTTGAATTTATCTAATTTTACTACAAAGTTTGAAATTTGGACTTTATGGTTTTTGTTAGATAATGAGCAGGGAACGGATTTTTAGGACCTAAAGACCTATAAAAAAGGTAAAATCAAAAAACGAAATAGGCTAGAAAAGGCAAAATAAAAGAGCTAAATAGGCACTAGAAATAGCAAAAAGGCACTAAAAAAAGACCAAAACCGAAAAATAATAAAAAAATGTATTTATTTTAGAAATGTTTATTTTACAAGTAAAAAGAGAAAAACTACGAACTAGTCATTATATGAAATATTTCTACTTTCAATCGTTGACTATTTTCTCCTTTCGAGCTCTTAACTGACAAAACTGTAATCTTTATAGTTTAGTTGAACCACAAGATGCAATCTAAAGTTTTCAGGCAGCATTTTCATTCGATTTTCGCGAAGAAAAGCCTTCAATGTACTAAACGTGCGCTCGACGTGATTCGATACAAGTGACGCCCAATTTAAATATGGAACGCTAACAACCTTCATATTATCAGGAATAAGGGCTTTTTATTTGCCCTTTACAAGTAAAGGCCAGTATGCAGCTCTCAGGAAAACTCACAAGAAAATAATTGTCATTAATTCGAGTGTGTGTTCGTGGAATTTTGACATCTGATACTTCACATCCTGTTGAATCCCTTTTTCCTCGAGAAATTATGGAACTGAGAGAACTCTTCAACAACCCGACATACCCGAGCAGTGGAACCACATTTCCCGATCATAAAGTACCGCCGCCGAAGAAGTAGTTGGATTTCAGCGAGCCCGAAGGAACAACTGGTACGATGAGGAATGTCAAGTAGCCGCAGAGAAAAAAGACGCCGCCTATAGGGCCACGCTGCGATCGGGCGCAACGCGAGCCATGTGGGACCGTTATAGGGAACTGAAGAAGGAAGCGAGACGTATTTGCCCCAATAAGAAGAGAGAGGCCGAAATACGTGAGTGTGAAGAGCTTGAGATGCTGGCCGACAGGAAGAACGCCCAAAAATTCTACCAGAGGGTTAGGCGACTTACGGAAGGTTTCAAGACCGGGGCGAACTCCTGTAAGAACAACAATGGCGACCTAATGACGGATGTCCAGAATATACTTAAATTTGGAGGGAACACTTTTACAACCTACTGAATGGTGCAGCGCTGAAAGTAGTGAAGAAGACGAACCCGAGACCCCAGTCGTTGATGATGGTGTAGCTATCCCACCGCCTGACTATGACAAGGTACGAATAGCGATTACGCGGCTGAAAAACAACAAAGCTGCTGGAGCTGACGGCCTGCCAGCCGAGCTATTCAAGTACGGCGGGGAGGAGCTGATCAGCTCGTATGGAGAATATGGTCAGACGAACGCATGTCCGACGACTGGAATTTAAGTGTGCTCTGCCCAATCCACAAGAAAGGCGACCCCACCATTCGCGCCAACTACCGCGGGATCAGCCTTCTAAGCATAGGTTACAAGGTCTTATCGAGCGTATTGTGCGAAAGACTGAAGCCCACCGTCAACGAGCTGATTGGACCTTATCAGTGTGGCTTTAGGCCTGGAAAATCCACCATAGATCAGGTATTCACAATACGCCAAATCTTGGAAAAGACCCGCGAGAATAGGATCGACACACACCATCTATTTGTCGATTTCAAAGCCGCTTTCGACAGCACGAAGAGAAGTTGCCTTTATGCCGCGATGTCTGAATTTGGTATCCCCGCGAAACTAATACGGCTGTGTAAAATGACGTTGAGCAATATCACCAGCTCCGTCAGAATAGGCAAGGACCTCTCCGAGCCGTTTGAGGTTTCAGACAAGGGGACTCCCTGTCGTGTGATTTCGTTAATCTGATGTCGGAGAAGATAATAAGAGCCGCAAAACTGAACCGCTCAGGCACAATGCTTTACAAGAGCGTACAACTGCTGGCGTATGCCGACGACATCGATATTAACGGTAAAAACAAGGGCTACGTCTGTTCTGCCTTCTCGGGATTGGATAGAGAGGCAAAGCGAATGGGTCTGGTGGTGAACGAGGGCAAAACGAAGTATAAAATAACTTTTACAGCCAATTTCACGAAATCAATTTAAGTGAAAAATGATTTTAATTTTGGAAATTTTATATGGAAATTGACAGAAAATAAAAAATCATTTTCCATTTAAATTGCTGGTGAAACCGGCTGATATCAATTTTCTTAGCGTTAAATTCGAAGTTAAATACGCTTTTCTGATTTACTTTGTGTATTTATGGGGTTTTCATGCAAATTGCTAGAAATTCTAAAATAAACATGTACCAATAACAAAAATTCGACGTGCTAGAAAAAACCAAAGATGCATTTTAATTCCGTAGGCCTCTGTTATATTCGCAGTGTCATCCAGTACGGGGTTTAAATCTAGTGGCGTCATCTTCCTAATCGCCAGGGAATACCGGATCATACAGTGACTTCTCGTGGAGTTTTCTGCCTCTTGCTTCATCTTAGACATCGCTCCTTTCGTTTTTCAAACCACTGCAAATATCCGCACACCTGCTTCATTTCAAACCATTTTTCTGTACAAATTTGTCGATAGCTTTAAAAATTTCGTCGCTAGTGGTGTAAGTGTCAAGTACTCATCAAAAGTTCTTCCTCGATTTGCATTGAATGGGTATCTCACTAACACGAGAAGAACATTAAGTCCCGCTACGTCGGTACTTTCGTCACGTTGCAAACTAAAAAATTCACAAGTTTTCAAACTCTTAATAAGTTCGTTCTCGACTGCCTTTAAAATCGTGTTGATTCGGTCTTTCACAGTGTGATTGTGAAGTTCCAATGAATAAGTAACATAAACACGTACGCAGAGCTGCTGCGCTTGTTACGAGAACAGCCCAGCCAGCAAAAAATCTGAAAATGAATCCAAAAACGAGAAGAAAAGTGGATGAAACGCGGATTAGGTCTACAAAAGTGCCTAAAATGGTTAGAAAGGGAACGTTTTCGGCTATTTTTCTGAAAATTTTTTGATTAAATTTTTCATTGACAAAATGTACTGGGGAACTACGGTTAAGAGCGAAATACACCACACCAGCGGCTTGACGAACCAAGTGAAATATCCCTTTTCGGCAAGCCATTTGTTTTGTATATGGGGTTTGACGAGCCGCTGAAGGTAATTTTAATAAAAATAAAAATTTTTGATTTTCTGATCGCCATGTTGAAGTTTGATCAAACCGCTTGCGTTGTGTATGGAAAGTTTACAGATTTGCCCGCACCACTAGTATACTCTAGCCACTAGCGGCACCCACTTTGGCAAAGCCTAAACAGACTAATATTGAACAGTCAATGTATACGAGCATAGCTTTTAATTTAATGATCCACTTATGTATTTTTTAATTGAATGAGGTTTAAACTGATTTAACTTACCAATCCTCATATTTTGATTGTATGAGCAAAATGCATTTCCACATATGTGACGATAATGTGTGATCACTCTCATCTATTCCGTTAAAAGAAATCTGAATAATATTCCTTTTCCACTCCATGAGTATATCGTCGTCGGCTGAATTTTGTAGAAGGTTGTAAATGATTTTAAAAAACGTAATCCTGTTGAATGAAAATTGTTTATACAGTCATCATTTGTAGTACAACATTGTATAAATTCCAATAAGTATACAGGGTGTCCCAGAACTCAACGTCAAGCCGAAACGGGGTGACAGGATTGATTGTAACCATCATGAGAAAAATCAGAAAAAAATCTATCCCATGCAGTTTGGAAATTATGGGCGTTTAAGAAAAACCTAGAAATTTGGTCAAACTGTAACCATTTTTCGGTTATTGTGGTTAATTTTGATTATTTTTGTTCATTTAAACTTTGGAACCTTAACCCTAAATAACATTTCTAGAACCTAAGTCAAAAATAATGACACAATTGCCCCATGTTTTCTAGAATTAAGACTATTTTTTAAACTATTATTACGCAGTGCAAGTAAAAGATTTCCTTGACCAGGAATATCCGGGAAGGTGGATTGGACGTTCAGGCACTATTTCGTAGCCAGCCCGTTCCCCAGATTTAAATCCCCTGGATTTTTTTATTGGGGCGTTCTCAAAGAAAAAGTTTATTCAAAGCCTATTGAGAGCGTAGCCGAGCTGCGTGAACGAATTTCTCAAGCTGCTGAGGACATCCACTCTCGAGGATATGCCCGGCTAATAAGTAGATCTTTTTTAAGAAGATGTAGGGCGTGTATTGAGGCTGATGGTAAACAATTTGAACATTTATTGTAATAAAAAATGTTATTTTTCTATCTGACTTTTATTCCAATAAACCAAAACTAAACTAGGTCAATATACACGGTGAGCTTCAACAAATTATTATCAAAATTCAAAACAACCACGAAATTCTTTCAAAATGGTATTCTAGGACAAAATAGAAGATATTCCGAACCACAATTAAAATCATCCATCGAGCCCTTTTTGAGTAATTTGGATCTTTCTTAAAAATTGCGTTATTTATGGATAAAAAAGTTATCATGCAAAAAAACTATCATAAAAATACATACAGAGGTAAGTATATAAGTATGTACAAATGTATATGTATCATATCGCTACCTTAAGGCGAAAAGGTGACAAGTCCACTTTTTCTCAAAATTTGGTTTTTGATGCAGAATGACAGATAATGCGAAACTGCATCGATTTTTCGTTTCTTCTGAACAATTTAAAAAAATGGTACTACATAAGATATCCCAACCAATAATGCATTGCCCGAGCGAAACAATGATGCTACATTCTACTATGTATTTGTAAAGCAATTATTTAGTGAATAAGTTCTTAACTGAAACTCAGTAAGCTACGAAACGCGAAATGTACATATGTTAATAGTATGCTATGAAAGAAAAATCAAAATAATCGGGAATTTATTGTTTAATTAATATTTATTGTGAATTAATATATCATATAGTATTTGCGAAATGCCGAAAAACGCATTAACTCACGAAGATAAGCGATGGAAAGATCAGGTGGAGAAGGACTTGGCTTCACTTGGCGTTTCCAATTGGCGTCAGTTGGCACAGAGGAGAAACGACTGGCGTGCTTTGCTGAACTCGGCCAAAATCGCTTAGGCGGTTACAGCGCCAAAAAAAGAAGAAGAAGAAGAAGAATATCACTAACATTGTTTACTTTAAAACACAGCACGCACAATCTTCTGCGA
>NW_016157961.1:0-12966 GCF_001687245.7 Rhagoletis zephyria
ATAAACATCGACTTCACATCACTGCGGTCGTTCTGGCTATTTCACACAAATAACAAGAAAATGATCCTTATTCTTTTGCATAATCATGCAATGAAAATAAAAATTACATAAACGGATGATCAAACTTGACATTATTTAATAAAAATGTAATTTTTCCAAAATATCGTAAAGATAAATCGATACATTTTCACACTCGTTGTACTATATCGTAAACTAAGTCGAAACTACTTAGTAGAAGTCTGAAATGCGACTATGAATAGAGGTAAATTATAAGTTGGTACTTAAATTTAAGTTGCAACTTTGTTGGTTTCGACTTAGTTGCTGGACTATGAATACGCGCCAATATATTTACATACTAATTTGCAACTTTTTTTCAGATTTTTTACAAAAATTCTAAAAATGCAGGTTTATAACCATTTTAGTATAAGAAAGTGCAAGTTTGAAGTTGCTTGAAAACCCCGTCAATTTTTGGAAATTTTTAGTAGAAGGTGTTNAAAAATAACAAAAACAAATAACTTAAGGACGAGCACACCTAAAAGTTAAACATTCTAAAAATAGAATTATTAACAAAAACCAACAATACCAACAACCACATGATCAAATGAGTTGCAGCGTAATGCTGCGCTTGATTGTGTTGGCATAACAAAAATGAAAATAGTGGAAAAAAGCAAACGATACAAGACGTACTTAGCACGGTGCATAGGCAACTGGCTGAGTCAGTGGGATCGTCGGTTCGAAGCCTACTGCAAGAAGTCTGATGAGGAAATGTGGTGATTTCCGAAATAGCTTTCACTTCTACCATTTTTTTCAAATTATTGTTGCTTTTTCACAATAAGTTTTCATTGAAAAAACGGCCTCGAGCTCAATAAAAATTGTTGATTATACAAAATTAAAAATTAAGAAATGATATTGTTCAAAATTGTTGTTGTTGGAAAATGAAAATGGGAATGCGTGTGTGAGATTCAGTTTTACATTTTAAAATTGCTCAATGTAAAATTTTAGAAATCTTTCCGTGCAAATACATATGTACATATAATCATTCTTAAAAGTGAAATTTTCGTTCAAAGCTTCAGATCCAGAGCCTTAATTTGAAAGTAAATTGTCTCTGTACATATATCTGTACGATATATATATAGATTTGTAATACAAATATAACCATATTTGCCTCAGAAAAAACATCGAAGTAAACCATGTAAGATTTATATATGGGTATGTGTACAGGGGCAAAATCAACATTTGTGTTTTGCAGTTCTTCCGCTGTATCATATTCGCACGAACATAGCAATGCTTTGCTCGATATGAAACTAAAACAGGGACGAAAACGAATAAATGGAATATAACAATGCTCAAATCAAAATAAAGCGCACAGTGCTGCAGTGATGTTGTTGTTGATACTGTGTATGAATGGGTGGATATACAACAACGTTTTGTATGTATGTACATATGTACAGAGCCAAAGGGAACATTTTCTTTGCAGATCTTCCGCTGTATCGCTGCCTACATGCACACGAACGTAGCAATGCTTTGAACGATATGAAACAAAAGCAGAAACGAAATAAATGGAACAATTTTTCATTCTCTTATGTCCCGCTGAGACGCTGCCTATCGAAATGAACGCAGCAATGCTTTGCTCAATGTAAACATTTTAAAATCTTTCGACGCATATATGTATTTCAAAAATGGTTTAATGAATCTTAAATTTGAAAAGTTTGTGGAAAGCTTCAGATCGAGCTCGGCTACAGCGTGCGCCAAAAACTAATTTGGTTCTGAGTGATGCTATCTTCAACTGAAAATAAAAGATAATTTATTACAAAATAAACAAATTGCCCGTCTCAATATACATATGTACCTTTTTGTTCATAAATTTTTGGTTACTATTTTTTCCATCTTTTTATTTTTCACTCGGCTTAATTTGACTGCATCACCAAGCGAACGTAAATGTATTTTACGGCGAAACACCAAGTAACGGGACTTTTTATACATATTTTTTTGTGAAAGTCGCAGGATATATGCACAAATCACGCACATAAATAATACGAAAAATTTTGCCTGTACTTTGTCTCGCCGTATTAAGGAGTTGAGGGGAATTTCATATCTTTTGTTCGTCGAAAAATATAAAAGAAATAACAAAAGATGTAGATACTAACAAGCGTCAATCGACACTAGCCGTACTACTGGGTACTCTCCGGTACACACATACAGCATCAGTAAAAACACTGCTAGCAGCACACCAGCCACTTCGTTCGCCAACTACATCGGGACAGCGCGCACGACGAATTCTCCAACCGGCCACGCAGCAACGAGTATAAAAGGCTGAACAAGTGCGCAGGCGGGTCAGTCTTTGCTAGGTAAGCGTTTGGCTTTTTTGGACACCCGTCGTGCTGCCAGCACTCTCCTCATTACTCACCAGTTGGCCCGTCATTACTCTCCGTCATACACTCCGACCCGACCTCTCGACAACAAACGAACGCCATCCGTCTCCCAGTCTCCCTCTCTTTGGACATAAGGTTGCCGGCACTCTAATCATAGTTCGGTGTGCGTGTGTGTGCTCGAACTTAATACACGAGAATATTTTGTTTTATTTGGTGGGGATTAGTGGGACCTTCGCCGTACTCTGGATCGGCTGAGCTCACCTCAGCCTACGACAAAACCCACCATAAATGGCGCCTGAGCACGGATCAAGTTCTGTAGGCACATGTGCAAAAAATTTAACAAGCACCAACACTGCGAAAGCGGGCTCGCCGAACACACCACAACCAACAGATTACACACGCGCTAGCGAGAGTAACATCAATACGCTGAACCTAGACTCCCTTAGCTGGATATACCTGCTAAAAAAAAGAGAAGTTAATAGATGAATGCAAACGGTACCGAATTTTTGAAGAGGGATACACATTCGCCGACCTGCGCAACGCGCTTAGCCGATATGTAAAAGCAAAGCGCAACCGAAAAGCAACGGAGGATCTACTGAGAGACCTAGAGGAAGAGATCAAAGCAGAAGAGGAGGGCCAGTAAAGCTGCACCTCAGCCTTAGTTCCACCGTCCGGACCGACAACCGTAGTCCACAGCCAGGAGAAATGAACATCGTCAAAGCGTAACGAGATTAGTGACGCCGAGATGATGAGTACTGTCCGCCGCTGGGACGTACTCTTTTCGGGAGACGACGCGCTACTCGACTTCCTGGAGTGGATCGAAGAACTAGCCGAGTTCCCACTGGGCAACCTTCTCCCAACCCCACCTGAAGTGTTAAAGGGGAAGGCACTGCAATGGATTCGCGTGCGAAATCCACATATACATTCGTGGGAAGCATTCCGTGCAGAAGTAGAGCAGTTCTTTCTCCCAAGGCGACACATGAGTTAGCTGGAAGGTGTCATCCGACAGCGACAAAGCTGAGAGAAGGCCAAAGATTATATCTTGGCAAAACAAACGCTGATACGCCAACACCCGGCTATGTGCGAAGAGAATCACCTGGAACGCATCTACAATGGTCTACGTGTGGAGTATTGCCTCTTCGTTAAGCGGAGAGAGTTAAATACGATCGACGAGCTAATGGATCTTACCAATGAATTCGAACTCTTGAAGAGTGAAGAGGCCAGAAATGTTAGACAGGCAGCACACAGCATAGCCACCATAGAAGAGGGGTACAGTAGAGAGGAATCCTGCTGGCGTTGCAAAGGGCGCGGACATCGCCGCTTCCGATGCCGAAGAGCGAAAAGACTGTTCTGCTGCAGTTGCGGCCGAGAAAACATCCTCTCCAGAGACTGTCCACCGCCACCGTTAACCCACCCGTCAAAATACGTAGCACTGGAACAGCACCAATCGCCACCGCTCCTGCAGACACTAACGCACAACATGATGGCCGCTACTACATTAATCTCGTTATATAGGGCATGAGCGTGCGCGAACTTCTGGACACCGGCGAAACGACCTCGGCCTAGGCACCGCAATGTGCAACTCGGTGATCGAACGTGGGCCTGCAGCCTGTACACGTACCCCGTAAAGATAACACAAAACTAATTTCTGAGTGATGCTATCTTCAACTGAAAATAAAAGATAATTTATTACCAAATAAACAAATTGCCCGTTTCAATATATGTACATATGTACCATTTTGTTCATCAATTTTGGTTACTATTTTTTCCATCTTTGTATTTTTCACTCGGCTTAATTTGACTACATCACCAAGCGAACGTAAATGTATTTTACGGCGAAACACCAAGTAACGGGACTTTTTATACATATTTTTTTGTGTAAGTCGCAGGATATATGCACAAATCACGCACATAAATAATAGGAAAAGTGCGCAGGCGAGTCAGTCTTTGCTAGGTAAGTGCTTGGCTTAACTAGTCGGTTGGCATTTAGTGGTGTGTCGTTCGATGCGCTAAATCGTCTCTGACTAGTTAATCTAAACATAGCTTGACCAGTCGGTTGGCGTCTAGAGGTGTGTCCTTCAGACGCGCTAAATAAAACGGCTCCGGCTGGTTAAACCTGGCACGGCTGGACCAATCAATTGGCGTCTAGTGGTGTGTTTTCGGATACGCTAAATCGTCTCCAGCAGGCCGAGCTGCGGTCACCGCCGCCCCAATTTTAGCCCCTATGCACGTAGTGTGCGACTATGGGTACCTGAATCAGTCGCTCAACTGCCGTCGGGAAGCGCTTGCTGAGCTGTTCAGGACTTATGGGAGCCGCTACCGAGGGCCATCCGAAGCTGCTGAAAGCCATTCGCCGCCGCCGAGAATAATCTGCGGCGCCGCTACTGATGCTCCGCAGCTATTGAGAGCTATTCTCCGCCGCTGAGAGTCGCTCCGCCATTCTGCAGTGCACTTACTGCTGCTCACCAGGCTCCCTGACGTTAGTGAGAGTCACCCGCCGTGATACAAGCACCCTCACCGTTGCTTAACCGTTGCTGATAGGCACCCACCGCTTTGCTAGCGCACTCCCCGTTGATCACCAGTCGGTTCGCCGTTGTCGAGAGCTACCCGTCGTGCTGCCAGCACGCTCACCATTGCTCTCCAGTTGACCCGTCATTACTCACCGTCATACACTCCGACCCGACCTCTCGACAACAAACGAACGCCATCCGTCTCCCGTTCTACCTCTATTTGGACATAAGGTTGCCAGCATTCTAATCATAGCACCGTGTGTGTGTGCTCGAATTAAATACACGAGAATATTTTGCTTTATTTTGTGAGGGTTAATGAGACCTTGATCGGACTCTGGATCGGCTGAGCTCACCTCAGCCTTCGACAAAACCCACCTCATACAATTTAATTTATGCATACTCCACATTTAAAAAAAAATTTTTTCATTAAATACCCCACATTTCTATCTTTATTGAAGTCAATTGAAAAAATATTTAAAAGTATTTCACTGTTTTAACGAATTATCACAAAAACTGTTGGGAAAATATAACTTTACAAAACAAAACGTAACAGAAAGTGTATACCTACATATCGAAACCTGAGTGGAAGATCGATCTATCTCGGCAGCCAGTTCGAAAACGCCATATCTCAGAAAACTTTTCAATTACGCAATATTTCAGAGTTCGATTAAGAAACGCCCTATTTCATCATATTTTCAATATATTTTCATTTGAGATAGGGCTTTATTGCAACAAATTCTAAGATAAGGAGTTCTTGAAAAGTTTTCTGAGATAGGGCGTTTTTCAATCAACTTATAAAATACGGCACTCTTCACCCATACTCTGAAATAGGCCGTTCTTGAAAAGTTTTCTGGCTGCCAAGATAGGTCGACTTTCCACTCAGGTGTCGATATGTACAACACTGTTCACGAAACTAGCAGACATTTGACAAGTTTTGAAAATTTAATAAACCTTTATGTAATTTGAGTTCTTTTTTTATAAAACTATAGTCAATTCAACAACAAAAATATAAAAAACAAATGGGGTATTCTCGAAGTCTTGCAAGATGCACGGATTGCACGAAATGCAAAAATAATATTCCAAATTTCGAAGAGTACGAGAGCACCCCATTGCAAAGTGATAGCATGCATGGGTAGCAAGCAGCGAAATTATGTATCAAATACAATAACAAGAGACAGCAAAAAAATGAAGTGTGCGAGATGAGAGAAATGAGAGAAATATGTAGCATTTATCTTGCTATGCTATTTTGCAAAATATATACATGGGTTTCGACGTTGCATATTTTGCAGCGATAGGAAATGTTGTTTCCCATGCATTTTGTTGTTATGTGTTTGCAAATTATGCAATCCATGCAATCCGTGCTACGTGCAATGGCTTTGCAAGATTTGGAGAATACCCCTAAAGTTTCAAACTTTCTAAAAGAAAAAAACATCACTAGAGTTTAAAGCTTTGTTGTCAGAATTTTTAGAAAACTTTAGCGTGTGCACTTTTATAGTCCACTCAATTTTAGTGTAATAAAATGCAAGTTTAAAGTGGCTAAAAATTCGCATTGATTTTTAATATTTTTAATTTTTTTTTGCATTGGGTTTATGTATCTTACACAGGCCAACAAAAATGAAAAAAAATGTTGGTGCGACAAATATTAAAGCTATTGTTGATAGAATTTTTTGTGCTGATTACGAAACCGTAAGTACAAAAAGGATCCGACACGTACAGGTTATGAGAAAATCGAGCTCAAGGTGCCAAAAAATCGGGCTTTTGCAATATTTGAGAAGCTCTAGCAAAGAGTAAAAAGGTGATAGAACCTTCCACTTAGGCTTAGATTAAAGCAAGAGCCCTCGACTACTATCCTTGAAAATACCATTCCTGCACATTGAATTTATGGTCACTTATAGTCATTTATTGAGCAGTAAAATTTGACTTTTGGCGAAGTTTGAGTCCCTGCCGCAACTAAACAAAAGGTGATAGAACCTTCCACTTAAGCTTAAATTAAGGCTTGAACTTTCGACTACAATCCCTAAAAATACCATCTCTTCGTCTTGACCCTAAGATCACTTATAGTCGTTTATTGAACAGCAAAAACTGATTTTGGCAGCATTTTTTTTTCAATAGCACAATTTGCCAGCATTTTTTTATTGTTCAACAAATGACTATAAATGGCCATCAAGTAAAGGTGCAGGGATGGTATTTTCAGGGGCAGTATCCTAGGGTTCTAGCTTTAAGTTAAGCCTAAGTGGAAGGTTCTACCACATTTTTACTCTTTGCTCGAGCTTCTCAAATATTGAAAAAAAACCCCGATTTTTTGACACTTTGACCACGATTTTCTCAAAATCTGTACGTGATGGAATCTTTATAATTATGGATTCGTAATCAGCTCAAAAAAATCTATCAAAAACAGATTTAACATTTGCCGCACCAAAATCAGTGTTGCCCTGTGTTATGTACACAAAATTTGAGTAAATATGCTTTATGCGTTCAACAAAAAAAATATCAAAATCACCGCGTATTTTAAGCCACTTCATACTTGAACTTTATTGTACTAAAATTAAATGGAGAGTAAAAGTGACAGACGGCAAAGCTTATGCATATAATCTGGCACACATATGCGCATAATAATTTTACCCTTACAGACGGCAGTAATGCGGATAAACGAACTGAAAGGTCGTGGGTTCGAGTCCCACGGCCAGTAAAATTTCCATTTATTACGTTTTGATCCTTTTTTGTTATAAGTTCTATATTTTTTTTACGTTGCTTTCAGTTAGTTGTTGTTGACCTTTTAACAAAATTAAACTCTAAAAATTTAATTTAACTAATAGGAAAATAAAAAATCTATATATATAAAAATGGTGTGAAAAATGCATAGTAATTCATCAATTGAGAACGGTTGGGCCGATTTGGCAAAACTTTTTTGTCAGTTGTTCGCAATTGCCAATTTTTGCGAAAGAAAATTTTGGGAAAACCCTCCGGGAAAGTCGGAAAATTGGAAGAATCGTAAATTGATTTTTTTGTATGGAATTTTTTGTGCAATTCTTTCGGAATGGCATTCGAATGGAAAAATAGAAAATTCTAAGTGGAAAACTCGGAAAAATCTGGAAGAACGCAAAATAATTTAATTTTTTTTCGACGAAAGCTTGGAAAATTTCAGATAATTGTGAAATTCATTGGGAGCATGAATCAATTGGAAACAATTTTCTCCTATGTTTCATAACCGATTCGAATTGGTGCTATTTTTTTGGAAAGGTGTTTAGGAGAAGGAGTGCACAAAGTTTTAATTTGTCCGATAGGTGGCGCAGGGGTCGAGCAACGCATTTGGTTCGTGGGTAGGCTTTTGCCTAGATTAGCATATAGGATCCATTTTTTCCGTTAAGTAGGCCAGGGACCGATCTATTCGAAAAAGTGTTATTTATGGTCCGATTTGCTTGAAATTTGGCACGTATGTAGCTTATTAACTGGGTTAATATATGGGGTATTTTTTCTGAAAGGTTGACCAGATACAGATCAATTCCAAAAAATCTTTTTTATGGTCCGATTTGCTTGAAATTCGATACCCGTATTATAGATATGCGTAAAATAGAATCGAGTCATTGAAGGCGGCGCAAACATGCGGGTATTGGCTATTTAACAATACTTATTACACAGCCCAACAAAAAGGAGAAAAAAGATGATGCAAAAAATGTTAACGCTATTTTTGCCGAATTTTTGCGTACTGATTACGAATTCCATCAGCTCCAGATTTTAAGAAAAACGAGGTCAAAGTGTCAATATTTGAGAAGCTCTAGCAAAGAAACAAAGGGTGGTAGAACCTTCCACTTAGGCTTTTATTAAAGCTAAAAATCTCGAACACTATCTTTGCAAATTCCTACACCTTTGCTTAATGGTCACTTATAGCCATTTGTTGCCCTGATGGTCACCTATACGCATTTACTTTTTATCGTCAAAAATTGTGTAAAAATCAGTGTTAGCTATTCAATAAATGAATATAGGTAACCTTAGGGACAAGGTGCAGGAATAGTATTTTCAGGGATTGAAGCCAGAAGTCCAAGCCTTAATTGAAGCCTAAGTGAAAGGTTATATCAGCTTTTGTTTCATTCCTAGAGCTTCTCAAATATTGCAAAAAACGCGATTTTTTTACACTTTCACCAGATTTTTCTCAAAATCTGGCGCTGATGGAAACTTTATGCCCTGTGTTACCTATACTAATTATATAAAGAGAAAGGAAAAGGGGGCGTGGCGCTTTCCAAACATATTGAAACTTTTATCTATCTGTTAATATATGTATACACCCAGAATACAGTGTTTTTTTTTTCTTTTTCATAATAAATTTTTTTGTTAATTTTTATAGAAATATAGTTCATTTTGCATCAAATGGCACCAAATTGAGTATGCACTTTTGTAGTTCGCCCAATTTTAGTATCATAAAGTGCAAGTTTTAAACGGCTATAAGTTGCCGATGATTTTTGAGAATTTGTTTCGCTGATGATTTTCCGCATTTTCTCCGTATAACGAATGCGTGATAGTTTTTTTGTATGGGAAAAAATGGCGAAGAGTGTCAGTATGTAAAAGACTTATTCTGGTGCCTTTGTTAATGATAATTTTTAGTGGCGCTGGAGCCGAGTTATTGCTAAAAATCGTCGATTCAGAGGCACCAGAGATCAAAGTCAAATATCCCGCTAAATCAACCATCAGAACCATTGTTGTCCTTGCTTTACAGTGACTAAACAGAATGTGGACCAATGATACTCACCAGTTTAGAAATTGCCACCAACTATACTATACAGATTTAAGGACGACTCACTGTCGAGCCGCAAGAACTTCTGCCCGGTATAACGCTTTCGTCAGGTTATTTAAGATGGCAATGGAGGATATGCCTTCTGTCGACCACAAAACCAAACGTGAACGTGAATTGCTGGCGAAAACGTTGGACCAAATGTTTCAATAAAAATATCAATTTTGGTCGGGACGAAGTTCACCGGGTCTGCTAGTGTGATATAAAATAAAGCAAATGAAAATAAAATGAAGTAAAATAAAATATATAAGTCAAATAAAAGAAAAAAATATAAAATAAATAATAAAAAAAATCTTTTTCGAAATCGCTCCAACCGAGGATCGAACCTGGCAGCTACAGGTTTATAGCGCGCAACTCTCACCACTCGACTACTGCGGACGTGAAACTCGCCCGCTTTTTTGCTTACTTGTACAAAAGACAAAACCTGGCCGTTTTTACCAGTGTTGTAATCGAAAATTCCCCGAATCCGAGTTAATTCCCAAAAATTTCGTGCATTTGTTCGGCTGCTTATGAGCATTTTAAAGAGGAAATGCATGAGTCAAAGTAAATAAGGGCTGTTTATGCAAATAATCGAGCCCGTTTGTCAACCGCTTAAAACAACATACCCGAAAGTAAAAATTTTACGTCTGAACAAAAATCTCCGCTCAGTCATTGACCCTGAATTACGAAATGTAAAAAGCATCAGTCTCTTTTATTCCTAAAGTATTTGCAGATTAAAATGTCCAACTTGCGCAACCTTTCCTATCAAAATCAAAACAGCTGTTACCAAGGGCGCACCCAGGATCAGGACCAAAGTAAATATAGTTGTTTTTTAAAACATTTCTATTTTTTATTAAATCATTTTTACGCTAATATCAAACGTCTCGGATTTTCAGAAAAACTTTTCGATTATTTCCTCCCGAATCAGCGCGAGGTTTTCGGTAGCGATTCTTCTATGGACACAAATGAGGCATAGTCCAGAAAGCCTTTATTCTCCTGTTATGCTTCTCAGCCAGGTTTTTACTCACGAAGTGTATTAAACGCTCGCCCCACAGTCACTGTTGTGCATGGAAAAGCGCTCAAAATGGAATTACACTTATTTATCGCTGTTAGACATTCGTTTTTTTTCTTTAAAAAGATCTACAACTTCAACATCAAGATCATAGATTTGTTCAAAATGTTTCGCGTGNCTCAAAATGGAATTACACTTATTTATCGCTGTTAGACATTCGTTTTTTTTTCTTTAAAAAGATCTACAACTTCAACATCAAGATCATAGATTTGTTCAAAATGTTTCGCGTTCTTTTGTACATCTTCACTGCTGGAGCTGGAGTATTTTTATTGGAAATATCTAGTTGTAAAGAGGCCGTTAGTGAATCCAGATTCGGTATTATTATAGGTTGTCGCCAGAACTAATTTTCATTGACCGATGGGGGTTACTTCTGTTCTTTTGTTACCTGCCAAACGTGGTAGAGAAATTTCTAATCCTAGATCGGCAGTAATCATACGAGCTTTCATAATTAACTCAGTAGTGACTGCTTCTGCATTCCTACGGTCGTTCTTAACCATCTCCAAAATATTTTCAGTATGCTGACCAACGGCAACAGTTAAGCTGAGTTTACTGCCTTTGGTGCGAAAATCGGTGCGGCCTTAAAAAATTTCAGTATCTCTTTCTTAAATCTTGGCAAAATTTAACATTCAATTGTAAATGACATAATTTAAAATTTTTAATTTCAGTTTCTGTAAAATTTTTTTAGAGAAAAATATTTCGGCGTTTGTTCCATAAAAAATATCTAAAACAGGTACATGATTATTTATATCTAAAGTATATATTAAATGAGATTCAATATTTGCTTTAGAGATGAAATTGCAGCAAATTTGTTTAAACAAAAATGTTGAGCGCGTATGCGCAATGTGGATGCGAGCTTCTTCTGCTTGCATTTATATGTTTATATAATTTACTAGTTTACGCACATACGATAAAAAGTAAAAATATATATATTCTTAATTGCGGATCCGAAAAAATATATATTAGTTGCATTGAGTTACGCAAAAATAGTGCCGAAAATCAATCGATTGTGCCTAAGGTGCAGTCTGCTACCGAATGGGCCGAAAATGGCACAATGCACACTCATTTTTCATCACTGTAACGCAATACTTGTCGCCTCAAGAGAATTTACACGTACATAAGAGTTATATATACCAAAAAATATAGGTAAAAGTATTAGTACGTCTGGAAGGTGCCACGCCAGCTTTTCAAATAGCCGCAGTTCTCTCTATTAGTACGGGATTGATTTCATATATATCCATACCAAGGCCCAGCACTCTACCATAAACACTTCCAGAGATATGCCGTACGAAAACTTCGGTTTATATGTGAGGTGCCACGCCCCCTTATCCCAAAACATAAATTTTTTCATGAGTACGTGATTGATTGCATATACCTCCATAGCAAGTTCCAGTACTCTACCATGAACACTTCCAGAAATATGCAGTACGAAGAATCCGGTTGGTATGGGAGGGCCGCTGTGGTGTAGTGGTTAGCAATGCGCGCTTCCACCTCGCATAGCCTGGATCCATGCCATGGTCAATGCAGCATCGCAAAAAATCAAAAAAAAAATCGGCAGGCAATGGCGAACCTCCGAGTGTATAACTGCCATGAAAAATAGCTTCTCATAAAAATACAATCGCCGTTCGGACTTTAACATTAGTGTAAGCGCCAATCCATTACTAATATTATTATTATTATTATTATTATTATTATTATTATTATTATTATTATTATTATTATTATTATGCGGCCGCTGTGTTGTAGTGGTAAGCAGTGCGCGCTTCCACTCCACGGTGTCTGGGTTCAAGCCCTAGTCAAAACAACATTGCAAAAAAATGTATAAAAAAGGTTTTTTCTTAACAGCGGTCGCCCGGAAGGCAATGGCAAACCACTGAGTGTATTTCTGACATGAAAAACAGCTCTTAAAAAATAAAATCGCAGTTCCGAGTTGGCGTAAAACTGTAGGCCCCTCCACTTTGTGTGACAACATCAAGGCGCAGGCCACAAATTGCAGGAGAAGCTCAGCCAGACACTAACATATGTGTAAGCCCCAATCTATTATTATTATTATGAGAGGTGCCACGACCCATTTTCTAATAATAATAATAATAATAATAATCCCAACGGTCCGCACGAGGGGCGCAGTCCGCATGACGTACGGAACCAATATTTTAAATTTTTGTGCCGAGTCACGATAGGCAGGAGTTTGTTAAGTGTCGAGATCTAAAACTGTTCAGCTACAGAACTAAATTCATCAGCTGATTTTAT
>NW_016157961.1:14078-30664 GCF_001687245.7 Rhagoletis zephyria
CCTCTAAAAATACGTTGTTGCACGCGCTAGACGAGAAAGGTACAATATCATTGTCAATGATGTTCCATGATACATTTGGTAAATTAAAGTCACCCAACACAATCAACGAATCAGAGGGTTTAATCATTGAATTAATTGATCTCAGTAAAGATACATGTTGTGAATGTACTGATAAGTCAGATCGGGGAGGAATATAGCATAGAGCTAAGTAAGTAAACCCCCTTCCAACCTGAGCACGAATGCATTTGAATTCTGCAGATTCAATGTGTGGAAGACTAACTTCTTCAGATGGTATTGAAGAGTCTACGGCAAAGAGTACGCCACCGCCGACTCTGTCCTCCCGATATTTTCTGTAGATATGATAATTATTTGAAAGAATCTCTGAATTAAAAGTGTGAGGTTTGAGCCAAGTTTCAGTCAAAGAAATTATATTATAATTGCGTTCAAGGCCATTAAGATATAAATTCGTTAATTTAGTATTTATGCCTCTTACGTTTTGATAATAAATACTTAAAGCAGATTTAGTAATCAGTTTTTTGATTCTGTATTCTGACGGGGAATATTTGCTAAATTATTAGTTTTGTTGGGCCTATACTCAAATTCACGAACGAAAGCTCCGGAGGGCCAAAAAGAACTACTAAGCAGCATGTCAAAATTTTCTAAATTTACGTCTATTTTAAATGAAGAAATATTTCTTTCATATCTAAATTAAATTTTCTGATACTTAAGTTGACAGTTTTAACTTTGGACGAGATGTAAAACTTTATATCGTCCTCGGAAGTATCCCTCGAAAATCTAGATACAAACATAGACTTCTTTGGGGGAACCACAACCAGTCTCCTAGTATTAGACTCGATTACCGGCGGACGGGGTTGAGGAACTGAGTTACTAATTGAGGGTAGAGTAAGCGTTGGAAGATTAGATGGCGGTGCCACAACTTCAACGGGGGAAGGGGAAGATACTGCAGGGTCGTTATTATTAGAAGCAGACTTTGATATATGTTCTTTTGAGGAAGATAACTCCGTTGTCTGTGGACATGGAGAAGAAAGATTAATTAAGTCATTCGGAAGATTTTTCTGACGTGGAACGGTCCTTTCATTAGGCGGACTATGAAGATGCTTACGTTTTGACACACGAATGTCCTTCATAGATTGTACGGTATCTAGCATTTAAAAGATTTAAATACATTTTCATAATGTTTAAATTTTTCGGTCAGTACCGACTACTCTCTCCCTACCTCAGAAAACCCATTTCTGGTTTGCCTAAACAACTTTAAGAGATCAACTTCGGTTGACCTGCACTTTAAGCAAGACCAGCGAAGACCTTTGCCATCATTAATAGCGTCCAGAATTCTTCCTGTCAAACCAGCACATTTTAGATGGCAAATACCATCACAGAGCCAGCACGATAAGTAGCGTTCAGATTGCGTTTAATTTGGCAGTTATCAAGATCACACTTCATATTGAAAGATTTAATAACACTTATGTTAATAAAAGACAAGCAAAATAAGTTTAGCACAACACACACAACAGTTTAGGAGCTGATGTATTTAGCTTAAAAATATATGTAGCGAACAGTTTGAGTATCACTGTATTGTGACACTTAATAAACGCAACGAAAACAGCTGTGACAAGAAATACTAAAAGAAGTAAACAAAAAGAGCAAAAAGAAATATGCAAAAATAGAGACGATCTCAGTTAACTACAAAGGAATTACAACAACAATGATAACAACAAATGACTCGGCAAGATTAGATGTATGCTAGTGAAATTTAATTAAGTTTAATATAAACCACAAAAATCACAAAACTTTCACTTAGCTTCGATTATTATCACACCAATTTTTCTTCATGAGTGTGCCATTGATTTCATATATCACCGTACTATGTTCCAGTACTCTACCATGAACATTTCCAGAGATATGCAGTATGAAAAACTCAATACGTAAAAAACCACAATTTTCTCCATGAGTATACCGTTCCGTTTATATGGGAGGTGATATGCCCTCTTCACTTAGCGGTATGAAATATACTGACGGTTTGTTTGTTTATTTGTTTATTTGGAAACTTCATCCTGGCACAACTATTGGACAAAATTATTTTATAGTGCTCGTCACAATTCATAATAGCTAAGTAATAAAAGTTGCATATAAAAATTTTAAAAATATTTTGTTAAGAAACATAAAAAACATTAATAACTATTAAATATATAGACATCGAATATTTTAAGCATTTAGAATTTAGGATAGAATTGACAAACCCAGCTCACACGATTACGCATTTGCACAAAATCGTGCCAAACTTAGGTATATCTGCTAGAAGAAAAGTTTCAATCCTAGTTTTATTTGTGCCAAAAGGTGGCAATAAGAACCATAGAAATCTGTACAAATATACCACTCGGGTGAAGCGGTCTCAATAGGGAGATCGAATGAAGTACAAGTAAAGTAAAGTATAGTGTAGTATAGTATTACGAGCATACAATAGGAACATACATACAATTTATACATATACAGGGTGTCCCAGAAGTAACGTACCAAACTTTAGGGGAAGGTAGGTGGGGGGTGAGCTCCCTGATAAGCAAAAAATTTTCAGGTAAAAGTGTCACCGTTTTTGAAATATTTACATTTTTTTTTAATTAAAAAAAATCGTGCCTTTTCATGTATTTTCTTTAACTGCATCTACAAACCAAAATAAAAAAATACTTCCAGATAGTTGCTTCTCCATACTCAAATGCAATGTGGTTAAAATATATTAAGGAACTATCATACAATTATGACGATTTTGGGATATTTAACTTTTTGATATTTTCTTCCCCAACTTTGGCTACCTCTGGTGAAAATAAATGTACTGAGCTATAACTTTACATTACATAAAAAAATTTCTCATTTAATAAAGATTTCAGAAAGGTGCTACTCTTACTGTTTCGAATCGAAAAAAAGTTATAGCCGCTTTTGTGGGCAAAGGACTGAGACACGCTAGAATGTATTTAATAGATTTAAGTTGCTCTTGTTACCGCCCAAAGACATGCTAAATAGTACAAAGGTACATTATTACCTGCTCCTGACATTGTTTTATGTTACTTACCGGAATTAGTGAAAGTGGATTTTGTGAAATTGGACCCTTCGAACATTCTGTTATTAATACTATAACAGAGAACACGCACTATACGTCGCATGAATATGCGGATATTCACCTAATTTATGGTGAAGCTTTCTGTAATGCCAGAGCTGCTCAGAGACTCTATGCAGAGCGATACCCCAATCGTCGGCATCCGGGTCGTGAAGTATTCGCCNTTCGAACATTGTGTTATTAATACTATGACAGAGAACACGCACTATACGTCGCATGAATATGCGGATATTCACCTAATTTACGGTGAAGCTTGCTGTAATGCCAGAGCTGCTCAAAGACTCTATGCAGAGCGATACCCCAATCGTCGACATCCGGGTCGAGAAGTATTCGCCCGGACCCATAGAGAAATATATGAAGGTAAGTGATTTTTACACCTTTCTTGTTTGCTTGCTTGTTAACTATAATTTTTCACTTTTTTAAGGTCGCATACCTGGAAGGCGTGGCGGCGAAACAAGACGTCCTGCAACGGTAGATGTTGAAGCTGTGTTAGAGGAAGTGGAACTAGGTCCATCGACTTCAGTGAGAATGATGGAAAGACGGACGGGAATACCAAAAACTACAGTTCACAAAGCTTTAAAAGACCATCGATTTCATCCCTACCACATTCAACGTGTTCAGGCTCTACAGGAAAGAGATTACCTGTCGAGGGTTAGATTTTGCCGTGAAATGTTGCGAATGCATGAATCAGACCCCAACTTTTTTAATAAAATAATTTGGAGCGATGAATCATCATGCAAACGTGATGGTTATTTTAATTTACATAACCTTCACAGTTGGCAGATATACAATCCTCACGAAATGAGAGAAGATCGTTCGCAGTACCGGTACAAAATAAATTTATGGTGCGGTATTTTTAATTGTCAGATATTGGGACCTGTGGAACTGCCGCCAACGCTCAACTCTCACAGTTATTTAGAGTTCCTTCAGGAACGGCTTCCAACTCTTTTGGAAGATGTACCCTTAAACCTGCGGCGAAGACTATGGCTGCAAAATGACGGGTGCCCTGCTCACTACGGGCGTGAAGTAAGAGCTCATTTAGACGAATCTTATCCCCGCCGATTGATTGGACGATACCGGCCAATCACGTGGCCCGCTCGATCGCCAGACCTGAATCCATTCGATTTTTTCTACTGGGGCTGTCTTAAGGAAATNGGCTGCAAAATGACGGGTGCCCTGCTCACTACGGGCGTGAAGTAAGAGCTCATTTAGACGAATCTTATCCCCGCCGATTGATTGGACGATACCGGCCAATCACGTGGCCCGCTCGATCGCCAGACCTGAATCCATTCGATTTTTTCTACTGGGGCTGTCTTAAGGAAATAATTTATTTAAAAACAATTCAAAACGAAGAGCATTTGCGGGAACAAATAAATGGAGCTGCTGCTGAGATAGCCCAGTTGAGTTTAAGATCTCTAAAAGCGCCTTTTATTAAAAGGTGCCGAGCTTGTATTAGAGTAGAAGGTCGCCAATTTGAGCATATTTTATCAATAAATGAATAAATTTTTCTTCAAACAACTCATGTATATCTTATTTCACGTGAACCCATCCTTCACACAAAATATTGATAGATATAGCCCTTGTTATAGACTCTAGTCCAAATTCCGGTAAGTAACATAAAATAATATCAGGAGTATGTAATAATGTACCTTTGTACTATTTAGCATGTCATTTGACGGTAACAAGAGCAACTTAAATTTAAATTTATTAAATACATTCTAGCGGGTCCCAGTCCTTTACCCACAAAAGTGGCTATAACTTTTTTTTTTTTTTTCAAAACAGTAAGTGTGGCACCTTTCTGAAATCTTTATTAAATGAGCAATTTTTTTATGTAATGTAAAGTTATAGCTCAGTACATTTTTTTTTCACCCGAGATAGTCAAAGTTGGGGAAGAAAATATCAAAAAGTTAAAAATCCAGAAATAGTCCTAATTTTATGATGGTTCCTTAATATATTTTAACTACATTGCATTTGAGTATGGAGAGGCAACTATCTGGAAGTATTTTACATAAAAATTTTACTAAGTATTGCCCGATTTGTAGTTGCAGTTAAAGAAAACAGATGAAAAGGCACGATATTTTTTAAATTCGAAAAAATGTAAATATTTCAAAAACGGTGACACTTTTACCTGAAAATTTTTTGTTTATCAGTGAACCCCCCACCTACCTTCCCCTAAAGTTTGGCACGTTACTTCTGGGACACCCTGTATAATAAATCTGTTGCACCATTGAGTATATCGAATTTTTATGTGTTACGAAGGGCCCAATGTATGTGATTTTTGCCAGTATTGTTATGCCTTAAAGCTTCATTCGGAGACATTAGGGTTGAGNCTTCCCCTAAAGTTTGGCACGTTACTTCTGGGACACCCTGTATAATAAATCTGTTGCACCATTGAGTATATCGAATTTTTATGTGTTACGAAGGGCCCAATGTATGTGATTTTTGCCAGTATTGTTATGCCTTAAAGCTTCATTCGGAGACATTAGGGTTGAGTTGTGCAGGGGTAAATCGCAAATCACCACCGGTAAATCAACCGCCAAAATAATAATAATAAATTCAAGTAAAAAAAATTTATTTTCACTTAAACTGCTTTCGTAAAACTTATTTTCAAGGTATTTCGTCTGAAATAAGTCTATGTATATAGGATTTCTGTAGAACAATTATACGCATCCATTTTGAAATTGCCACCTACTATATTATAAAGTTTCTTGGACAGATTTAAGAGCTTCAAAATCCATTTTGATAAAGTGNGCAAAGCACGCCAGTCGTTTCTCCTCTGTGCCAACTGACGCCAATTGGAAACGCCAAGTGAAGCCAAGTCCTTCTCCACCTGATCTTTCCATCGCAGTGGGGGCCTCCCTCTTCCTCTGCTACCACCAGCGGGTTCCGAGTTGAATACTTTTAGAGCTGGAGCGTCGGTGTCCATTCGAACGACATGACCAAGCCATCGGAGCCGCTGTATTTTATCTCGCTGCACTATGTCCATATCGTTGTAAAGCGCCGTCGCCAACGCGTAAAGGCCCGTAAATCTTCCGCAAAATCTTTCTCTCAAGATTTTGATAAAGTGGCCAGCAACCATAAATATAGCTTCGAGGAACTCACCACGTTGCTTGTTCGAGTAGAAGCAGTCCTCAAATCCTGANTAAAGCTTCATTCGGAGACATTAGGGTTGAGTTGTGCAGGGGTAAATCGCAAATCACCACCGGTAAATCAACCGCCAAAACTATCGCGCGCCTTTTACTGTAATAAATTCAAGTAAAAAAAATTTATTTTCACTTAAACTGCTTTCGTAAAACTTATTTTCAAGGTATTTCGTCTGAAATAAGTCTATGTATATAGGATTTCTGTAGAACAATTATACGCATCCATTTTGAAATTGCCACCTACTATATTATAAAGTTTCTTGGACAGATTTAAGAGCTTCAAAATCCATTTTGATAAAGTGGCCTCTTCTTCTTCTTTTTTGGCGCTGTAACCGCCTAAGCGATTTTGGCCGAGTTCAGCAAAGCACGCCAGTCATTTCTCCTCTGTGCCAACTGACGCCAATTGGAAACGCCAAGTGAAACCAAGTCCTTCTCCACCTGATCTTTCCATCGCAGTGGGGGCCTCCCTCTTCCTCTGCTACCACCAGCGGGTTCCGAGTTGAATACTTTTAGAGCTGGAGCGTCGGTGTCCATTCGAACGACATGACCAAGCCATCGGAGCCGCTGTATTTTATCTCGCTGCACTATGTCCATATCGTTGTAAAGCGCCGTCGCCAACGCGTAAAGGCCCGTAAATCTTCCGCAAAATCTTTCTCTCAAGATTTTGATAAAGTGGCCAGCAACCATAAATATAGCTTCGAGGAACTCACCACGTTGCTTGTTCGAGTAGAAGCAGTCCTCAAATCCTGACCGCTTTCCCCAATGTCTCAGGATCCCCAAGATCTCTTGGCACTCACTCCAGGACACTTCTTACGCGGGGCTCCGCTACTGTCCCTTCCAGAACCCGATGCTGCACCTCTCTCGTTGATAAATAAATGGCAAAAGCTCAAAGTTCTCCATCAACAATTCAGTAATCGATGGAAGAATGAATATCTCAAAGAATTGCATAAGCGGTATAAATGGAAAAGCCCTCAAAGGAATGTACAGGAAGGCGACATGGTCGTTAACAATGATGATTTACTGCCTCCGACCGAGTGGCGCCTTGGTCGAGTCCTCAAACTCCACCAGGGCCTGACCAAAACGTCCGTGTTGTTGATCTCCAAACGCAACACGGAGTAATAACGCGTAATATAGTCAAACTATGTGTGTTACACCCTGCGTGACGCTCATGCCACCCTCAATACTAAAACTCTCCCTTATGTATTGCCGAAAAGTTATATCATACCCCTCTTATATATGCTTAGTTCTAAAGTCCAACCCCAAACGCATTTATTTACAGATCCCGAAACAAAAGGACTGATGTGCAGAAATGCCGACTGTGCGGACGCCCTCATCCATTGCGAAACTGTACCGCATTCAGAGCAATGAAGCCGGAGGAGCGGTATGAGTGCGCCAAAACGCACCGTTATTGCGTCAACTGCCTTGCCACATCGCATGTAACTGGGGCCTGCGATTCGGATGACAGTTGTCGACGTTGCAGATTGGGGCATCACACCCTTCTGCACCGAAAAAAGCCACGACTAGACAGCGGACGGAAGACCATCAAGCACACTAGGGCGCTACACAGCCGCACTGCTCAACAGCGACGAAGGAAGCTGAAACAGCTCCTATCAGATGCGAAAGAGTCGCTTAATCAGTTGGAGACAGCGCTGCAGCTGGAACCGATGCAGGCGGGGCGCCATGTTTAAGACATGGACCTAATTTCCTTTTCGGAGTGACAGATACGGCAGCCTTCTGCGAGCAACGGCGCGGAACGATGGGGGTGAAACTCTCGTTCTTCTGACCTCGTCTTCATCGCGATCGACTCACTTGCCTTTTAGCAGCCAACACCAACGCCTTTAACATTTTTTATTAGCTTTTGAATTACTTTGAATTTACCTTGAACTGTGTTAAATCCATTTGAAATCATATTTATGTGAAATACTCTATACATATACAATTAATAAATTGAATTTTTACAAGCTTGTACTAGCAAGATAAATAGAGTTTTATTATTTTACGTTCTGCATCAATCGCCGAGATTGTGTTCAGAACCTAATAATCAACTATTACATGGAAGGATTTTTGGTAGAACTAGCAGCGCGTGAAATGGCACAAGGGCCTTGTACCATTTATGCCAAGAAATCACACAAAAATGCTCATGTCTTTCTCTGGTAGCTCATCTTGAAAATCGAATCGGCGTAAACGAGGTGCCATTGATGCAGTTGGAAATATCGCTCATTCTTTGTTACTTGCGGTTGCGGTTGAGTACGGACGTGTTCTTTATTCGCTCCACAAAAACTCATATTTATCGTGTAACTAATAATACTTAACCATCGAAAGACACACTAAACTATTATTGGATTTTTGTGTCGTCGCTAACTGCCCTCAGCAGTAAAAACAATCAAACCGTGATCGCGAAAAATACCTAAATAAACAATACGACATTGTATGTATAAAAATAATTAAATTATTGTTTACATACAAAACGGTAGTTAAGTGAGAGATGAGTGTCGAGGGCGCTCCCCTAAATGAGCGCAGGCACCCAATGCAAAGCGCAAGCAAAAGAAATGCATATTTGACAATTGCTGCATACAGCCCAAAAAGAAAAACCAGCAACAAAAACGCTAAAGAAAACTGTTATACTGCTAACACACCATCACAAACAGCAGATGCAGCCAAGCAAAGAGCATCTTCTTGCTCTCCAGCAGTGATCACTGCGGACAACAACGCAGCTGCCGATACTAATACTTCGACGGCAAAAAACAAAGAAGAAGAAAAACAAGCAAAAAATGCTACTGTTCAGACTGCGTTAGATCGCCACATATTAATAAAACGAAAGCACACACCCGAAAAAAATGGTAACCAAAGTCAAAAAATAAAATATTGAAAGTAGTCACTTCAGGTACTTCTACATCGGCGGAGAATAATCGTTTTAGTATTCTCGATGATATGAATAATGATTATAACCAACAGGCAGGCCCGTCGAGAGGGAGGGGGAAAGGGGTCAATCCCCCCGGGCCCGGGCTTCTTAAAGGGGTCCGAAATATCAGAACCTTTTTTTTTTACAATATAATTGCTCCTTCGTTATAGGCCTTCATTATAAACATATTACGAATCGTGCTGATTCTTTCCGACTCTATTAATTAAAGAAAATGATCATATGGCCCAAAACGCGGACTGTTACTGTTGCTTTTCAAAACCCGCTGAAACTCGCTAGAATACAACTTTCGGATAGTTTTTCTTCTTTCAACAGCTGCTTTATATTATCGAAAAAGTCTGCTCTCCTTATATAATGTTTTCAAAAGTTGGTTCACAGTTTCTTAGCTTAAGGATGGAACTCAAGAGCTACGTATTTATTGAACTGATAAAATTAATTTTGAGGTCAATATTTGCAAAAAATAGCTTGTAGTCTGTTTTATGCAATAAGTAGCATGAATTATTGCGATTTGACAAGTAATCCAAAGAAATTAAGAACATAATAATTATGAATACAGACTTCTGTTGCTGTTCAGCTGTAAGTCGTTTCAGAAGTGATTTTCTGCTTAGAACTCGAAATGGAGCTTACAACTTTGCCAAGATATTGAGGTTTTCCGTGGTTAAGTACACCAAAAAAAGGCTTTAATGGCTACTTTTGGTTGCTCTATGACATTTAGTACTATTCTTACCACTCAAAATGCGCCGTAGAGAGTTGCTTTACGAGTTTTCCTTCAGAAACTATGCCCATTGGAAGAAAGCATATGCTTGGTTTGGCGATGTTAGATTTGAGGACAAGACGGTTAAAGTGGACGTAACTCTTGAAGGAACAATCGTATAGCACCATTCGAGAGTGCATTTTGAAAGATAATAATAGTAATAGAAAAATACTTGGAATAATTCCAATAGATTTTGATTATATAATCAGAAAATCTTCTTCTTTTAGCTTTGTGTTTCGCTTCTTTTGGCCTCGTTCCTTTTTTAAATAATATAATTCTCGCGTTTTTTTATTTTTCTACGTAATTTTTATTTTCTGAGCCTATTTGAGTAATACATCGATCCGGCTGGCTAGGACATGTCGTTCGATTGGGCACCGAATCTCCAGCCAGCGTTGCCAGGTTGACGTTTTTAACGTCATTTGGACGTTTTTTGTATCCTGTTGACGTTTGGACGTTTTTTGTGTAAAAAATGACGTTTTTTAATTTCCCAGTAATTTTCTCTGTTACTAACACCCGTATGCTGTAATCCGAAAGTTCGTAGTTACGAATTCGTAGCTCCGTTCCGAATATTCGAAAATTGGTATGCTGTAATCCGATCGTAACTATCAACGGCGTTGCCAACTAAAATAGTGAAATTCGAAGTTCTTAATTAGCTGCTTTGACAGAAACAAATCAAAATAAATATAATCGCAAGTGAACAGTGAAATTAAAAAAAAAAATGTTTAATCGTATTTGAAAAGGCTTTTCCTTAATTAAGTAAAATATAATGGATCCAGTTGCCGGTGCACTTTTGTCTCAGGAGAAAGAACGTGCTGCAGCCAACTGTTGCATTAATATACAAAGGAGATTGCTACGAGACAGTTCTGATCAATTTAGCTTAAATGATAAATCTATGCTCCCTCTTTTTAAAGGCCTCCATTCAACTAGATATTGTGCCGCTTTAATTCTTGCAACGCTTGCACAAAATTCCACCACATCCTCTTTAGCTACTTTTACAAAGCCTCGGGCAATGTCCGGCCTTTCGCTCATGCATTCCACCAGTTTTTCGTATTGCGAGCGATTTGTTGTGATCTTCGACTTGATAATTTTGTAAACATTTAATAATATATTTTTTTTCTATTCACACTTCAACTTACATACATATTTTTGCGTTTACACACTTTATTTTATTAATATTTTTATACAATTGGTTTCGCTCCGACCCGAGTTGCTATTCGTACAAAATTTCCGACAAATACATAAAAATGACAGCTACGTCGGATTCAGGCATACCAACATTACGAATTTCGAAGATGGCCTACGAATTTGCCTAGGTGTAAATCTTGTAAGTAGAACTGATTTTGAATTATTTTCTTAATAAATCTTTACAAGCTTTGTGTTTTGCAGCAGCTGCTTCAAAAGATATTTATTCTTTGGACGCAGATGACTTAAATATGATGCATACCAAGCGTACGCGCATTTTTTTTGGATTCTTGGACTAAGGATCCCGTGTTCAAAGGCTGTTTATGTAAATACTTGAGGTTACGAGGCTTATTATAATGTTTGCAATTGCACATTAAAAGTCAAATCAGGAAGAGCTGATCTCTTGCAACACGCATGCTCGCAAAAGCATCAAAAAAGCTGTAGCAGCATAAAAAGTCAGAAAAAAGTAGGCGACTTTTTTAAAACTTCATTGAAAATGTAATGAACGCAAAAAAGGCTAAATATTGCTATGCTCCTTCTTAGCAGAACGCAATTTAGCATTTTCGACAACCGACCTCCTTACCAAATGACTACAAGAAAAAAAATTATTAAAAATCAACGCGATTATTTAGCTTCTTTAAAGTTGCACATTATTGACCTGAAATTTAATGCGCTATCAAACTGAATACTCAAAAAAAATCTAAATAAAAAGTTGAAAATCTAGCTAAAGCTTTGCAGTTTTTTTACAATTTTTGCACAAAGCTTGAAATGTGGATTTATATTTTGTTTATTATATAATGAGCTGGCTTTTATGGAAAAATAATAAACATTAAATAAACAAAAGAGAAACAGCCAAAATCGATCAAAATGTTGATGACTTAATCAGCTGATCACAAGTGTATGTATAAAATGATTTTTATTTTACCGATCTCAATCCAGTTTACAAGGAATTTTAAATGTGCTCTGTCAAAATTACATTGTAATATACCTTACGTACATATGTACCTTTGTATATAATAAAAGTTTAATAAGAACAATTTTTTGTACATTGATTTGAATAAGACGTTTTTGGGTTGGAAATGACGTTTTTTCACACCAAGAGGGACATTTTCTCATGCCGAAGACCTGGCAACACTGCCTCCAGCTCTGAAAGTATTCAACTCGGAACCCGATTGTGGTAGCAGAGGAAGAGGGAGGCCCCCACTGCGATGGAAAGACCAGGTGGAGAAGGACTTGGTTTCACTTGGCATTTCCAATTAGCGTCAGTTTGCATAGAAGAGAAACGACTGCCCCGCTTTGTTAAACTCGGCCAAAATCGCTTAGGGGGTTACAGCGCCAAATAAGAAGAAGAAGAAAAGGATTTGAGTTAAAAAGAATATAAATTTTAACTAGGAGTCAATAACACGTTCAATAGCTTACAATGGGCGCGTTTCTAAGACGTAGCTGTTGTTAAACTGTTGAGTGTTTGTCTTCGAAACGCCCAGTTGAGTAGTTCCGCTCAGCTCAACAGTTATCAACTTTCCGCCATTTTTTCAAGCGGAAAATTTTTACTCTACCTGAACTCAACCTGTTGGGCTTAGCCTAAGCAGCTGATCGTAAAGACTCACGCCGCTTGTATTAAATTTAATGCCGCTTTGTTAGGTAGTTGCAAACAAATTTATTCTATTTTATATAACTGATGTTATAAAGTAACTAAAATATTTTATACTAATACTAATACTAATACCACGTTTCTAAATATATGTTTTTAAGATGTTTGCTATATAATTATACACTGTTTAATTCATTATAACATTGAAAGATTTTATCAACACGGCGGCAGCTCAGCGTTGAACTCTAAATACTATCGGCGCACCTATCTCTATTTATTGCAATTTCATTTGATTACATTTATCAGCTGATCATTTGGCAGCATATTCATCAAGCCGATTCTAAGACGTAATTGTTGGGTCCAACAGTTGCCAACAGTTCGTAGCAGTTGAGCTAAACAGCTACGTCTTATACACGCGCCCAATGTTGCTTTCAAAATGAGCCCTATCTCTAACTAAATAAAAAATAACACAGGTTTACAAAAAAAAGCTTATGCATATTAAACCAAACCTATATATCCCTATGTTATTCGACATGCTGAATGCGAATCCGAAGTCCGTTAGTCTCCACCACGTCAGGTTCGTGGTCAGTTGAAGGTCAAGTCGGGAAAAATTCATTGAATAAACCTGAAAATTCATATACATAAGGTTTTACATTCGCTGAACCCGAATCCGAGGTCCGTTAACCTCCATAATGTCAGCTTCGGGGTCATTTGAAGGTCAAATAGGACTTAAAATTTATTCAATAAAAATTAAAAAAAAAATGTGTTTTTGTTGTCACTGAAACCGAGTATGGAGATCCCTTGATTGCTCAAGGTCATCTGGAGGTTATGCCAAGGTCATCCCAAGGTCAAATTCCCATGAATTTTATTGAATTTTCAGGTTTATTCAATGAATTTTTCCCTACTTGACCTTCAAATGACCACGAACCTGACGTGATGGAGGCTAACGGACCTCGGGTTCGCATTCTGCATGTCGAATAACATAAGGATATATAAGTTATGGTTTAATATGCATAGACTTTTTTTTTGTAAACCTGTGTAATTTTACCTGAAAATTAAATTAGTAAAAAAGACTCTTATACGGTTGACAAACGGGCTCGCTTATTTGCATAAACAGCCTTTATTTGCTTTAACTCATGCATGTACATAAGCAGCCGAACAAATGCACGAATTTTTTAGGAATTAACTCGGATCAGGGGAATTTTCGATGAAAACACTGGTAAAAACGGCGAGCTGTTGTCTTTTGTACAAATAAGCAAACAAAGCAGGCGAGTTTGGCGTCCGCGCTAGCCGAGTGGTGAGAGTTGCGTGCTCCAAGCCTATATCTGCCAGGTTCGATCCTCGGTTGGAGCGATTGCGAAAAAAATTTTTATTTTTGTTATTTATTTTATTTTATTTATATATTTAATAATAATGATGGATTGGCGCTTACACATATGTTAGTGCTTGGCCGAGCTTCTCCTCCATATTGTGGCGTGCGCCTTGATGTTGCCACACAAAGGGGAGGGACCTACAGTTTTACGCCGACTCCGAACGGCGATTGTATTTTTATGAGAAGCTGTTTTTCATGGCAGAAATACACTCGGAGGTTTGCCATTGACTGCCGAGGGGCGACCGCTGTCAAGAAAGACCCTTTTTTCAACTAACTGAAAGCAATGTTAAAAAATATAGAACTTATAATAAAAACGAAATAAATGAAAATCCTACTGGCCGTGGGACTCGAATCCACGACCCTGCGGCTTGTTAATCCGCAATACTGACGTTACCTTAGAATATCCATGACCCAGATATAATCAAAAATCTGCGAAACCTGAGAAAAATTTTTTTCCTTGGTTTCGTTATCGGCGATTTGGGTCATATGCTTTTAAATTAATACAATGTATATATAGGGGCCCGTGATTTTTTAGTACCGGGCCCGAGTTTTCTCTCGACGGCCCTGCCAACAGGTAGTTAAAAAATACAAGGCTCTACCTATTTATCTACGAGAACAAAGTTCTAATTCCCTGGCAGATACTCTCCTAAAACTAGTAGGGAAAAATAATTTTCATTAGGGTCCTATTAAAAAGTGTAATATACACGAAGTCAAAATAGAAGCTCAAAACGAAGATATTTTTCGTAAAATTACCAATGAGTTTGATAAGTGTAAAAAATCTTATTACACCTATCAACTTAAAAGTAGTCGAGGACTAGAAGTTGTCATAAAAGGCATCGAGTCCAGTGTGACCTCACAATAGATAGAAAATGCTCTTAGGGAAGAAGGTTTTAAGGTGCGCAATGTTTTCAGCATCTAAAATAAAGAAAACATCCCTCAACCGATATTCAAAATAGAGCTAGAACCTGACTTTCACAATCTGAAGAAAGGGGAAGTGCATCAAATATATCAATTGCGATATCTTCTACACCGTAAAATCTCCGTAGAGGAACCCCATAAGCGTAGATGCCCTGCTCAATGTCATAACTGCCAGGAATTTGGTCACACACGTCGCTACTGCACCTTATCTGGTGTCTGTGTTATCTGTGGGGATTTACACACTTCTAAAGAATGTGTGAAACAGAAAATGGACCCAAAATATAAAAATTGCAGTAACTGCGGTGGAAATCACACTGCTAACTATAGAGGTTGTCAAGTTTATATCTCAATGAAAGATAAAACAATTCCCAAAAATATTCCTATTAAGTAAAACCCCATACCAGAACCCGCTAAGCCAATGTCTGCGCCAATGACTGTTAATAACTTTACTTCATATGCACAAATGCTCAAACATACTCCTCCGACACAACCTTGTTTTGGTCAGAATAATAGTAACCTAGAGGCTACTAAATATAAACAACTTTATGAAAGTTATGCAGGAGCAAATGATGGCAATGCAGAGCACGCTACAAGATTTGATTAAAAATCAAAATCTATTACTTCAAGCCATTTTAGCTAAACCATGAATAATCCCAAAATTTGTTTTTGGAATGCGACCGGGATAACCCAGCATAAAAACGAACTAGAAATTTTCCTAGAGCGATATTATATAGACGTTTTGCTTGTATTTCAAACCCACCTTACGCAATTTAATAACTTTCAAATTGATGGGTACAAATTCTATGATACTAAGCATCCACAAGGTAAAGTCCGAGGTGGAACAGCTATTCCCATTCGTAACAGAATAAAGCACTATGAATTAGAATCGCAATGTGATGAGTTCATTCATAGCACTGCAATACACATTGATGACCACTTGGGTGGCCTTACTGTATCTGCTATATACTGCCCTCCTCGTCATAACATAACAGAAAAACAATTTAACGACTTTTTCCTAAAGTTTGGCAGTAAGTTTATTTTAGCAGGAGATTACAATGCCAAGCACACATTCTGGGGATCTAGATTGATTACACCAAAGGGACGTCTTGTCTACTGGTCAGCCAACGTATTGGCCATCTGACCCCCAAAAAATACCCGATCTTATTGACTTTGGTCTAACAAAGGGTATTGCGCGACACCGAGTTAATACTGAAGACTTATTTGATCTCTCTTCAGATCATTCACCCTGCCTCATAAAATTATCAATGTTTATTAATTACACTATGCGACAGTCAAAATCGGGATGGAATGAAACCAACGGGAAATGTTATATCGGTCAAAAACAAGTTATACGTGGCCCGGCGTTTCGCTGGGTCACGTCTAGGAATCGAGATATATTGATTTGAAGTTAGTAACTATCATATAGGGGAAATTGTCACCTTTGGTCTTGTCAAAATGAGATACCTTCACTTAATTGTGAATAAAAGCGAAACGCGTCCATCGATTTTCATGATCTATGTCTCATTTTGCTTAAAGGTTATGTGACTTTGCGTGAAAGTAATACGACTTGCCTTTTTTC